>NW_010429703.1:70518-73112 GCF_000710305.1 Buceros rhinoceros silvestris | reverse complement strand
TTTCCCTTGCACACAGGAAGACGGGTCATTCATTGTTCTCCAAAACATGTGATGCTATATTCCCTGCAAATAATCTCATATGAAATCATCCTCGGGCAAAATTATTCTCCAATTACCTGCTGGTTTTGCTGTCAAACCTAATGTGTACCGCGAGCAGGAATCTGGGGACTGAATATCCTACAAACGCTTCTAAAAGGCAGGGCAGGGAGAAGGAGGGTAGTTCATGTCGTAGTTCCTACTGAGTCATTTAGAGATTTCCCTGTTCTCAGAACCTTTTGGTTACCATGGTTCAATGTGACATGATATATATGTAGATGCACACCAGGTCACGTTAGCCGAGGAAATGTCATGTCATTACTTTCAACACCAGAATGGAGAATAATTTGCTAATGTCATGTGATGACGTGTTAGGCTGCTGATGCAGCGTGAAGAGGCTGGTGCCATGATGACATTGGCATTACCTTTTCCTGCCATAGAGGGAAGAGGAGCAGTGGCAGCCTTTGGGTTGCAGGTTTCTCCTCCGTCCTCCTGCCAGCCCTGTGGGACTCATGCCCAGCAGGAGCGGCTGCCGGAGCAGCTGCCCGCTCCACACCAGAGAGCGGGCAGATGCAGGAACATCTGCAGAAAGGCATAAATCTCCCGGAGTGAGCACCAAGGGGCAGTCCTCTTCGCTGGAGAGGGCCGCTCGTAATTTATTTTCATTCACGGCCTTTTCCTTCCGTGCGAGGAGATAAGTAATCTTCCTCTTCTTAACTACATCCTTAATTATAGGAGACAGAAAATTATTTACCACATTGCAATTTCTTTCAGATCCATTAGTTTGCTCAATGTACAGCTAACCACGGCATTACTTTCCTTTGACAGCGCTATTGCGGAAGCGTTTGCTGATACACCAAAGCAACATGTTGGTGTGGTAACACCCAAAATATAGCGTCTGCACTAACCATGTTTTAAAGGGTTAGGGAGGCCTAAAACAATATCCCTTGAACTTGCACAATCCATCCCGCAGGACCATCGGAAGACTTTAATAAGAATAATTGATATGATGATCTTGGAAAGCACTTTTGAAATGGGACTATATTAAGTTTATTAGTATATAACAGAACTATATAACACTTCAAGTCATTAACTGGAATGTTGTTATAGATTGAAGAGAATCCGATTAAAAAAAAAATTATTCCATTATTTTTACTTTTGCTATTATTTCAATAGTCAAATGTCCGTTATAAAATGTGTCTTGAAATATTTGAAGATGGATTTTATAATCCATCTGAAGTAGACACCGTCAGTGCCAATAAGCCGGTTACTTTCATATATTTCCATGCTCTTATCTATAGCCTTGATGATTAAAAAGAAAAGGGGTTGTTCTCTTTTTTTAATTTTAAAAGAAATGCTTCTCACACGATTCCCGAAAGTGGGGCTTCTAAGCCAGGGACTGTGAGAGTTCTCATCACTCCACATCAAGCAACAAAAGGTGGATATAGTGGACGAGGAGTACCCAGGCAGTGCACAGAGATCAATGGACTATTTCAAAGGGCCACAGCAGAGTGGAGGAAGAGGAGTGTCGAGCACTGGGACCTCGCTCCATCATGTCATAAGGTGAAGGATGGTGGTTTCCTAGGTCCTGCTTGTGCCGTACCAAACTGTCAACAGCAATTCCCCTTCACACCTGGCAATCAGATTGGGATTTTTATCCATTTCTATTTTCAAGACAACTTCTGAATGGGTTAAAAACTCAAGGAAGTCCCCAAACATACCAGTAAGACCCCCTCAGCTTATACCCTTTAAAATGACAAGAAAAAAGCTGAATTTTTGCAGCCTGTTCTCCAAGCAGGGCTCCTTCCTGGTGCCCCCAGACATCTCGCAAGATTATTCCCAGGCTTTGGAAAATCATTAAGGTCTTTTCACGTAACCACTCACTAGAGCTGAGTTCTTCCCCTGGGAGAAGCAGTACAAGCGGTTTATCTGTTTCACCTCCCAGCTGGGAGGGAACATGCCCCTGCGTTTCTCCAGCTCAGAGCAATCCCCTCTGTGCTGTGTCCTTGCTATCAGCAGAGGACTTGCTGCCTGTGAAAAGAGGTTTTGTCACTCCGGGAAGCACACGCAGGCATCCTTAGAAAGAACACGCATCCCAGACGGTGTGTGACAGAGTGCTGCAACACGAGGCACATCCTGAGGCTTTTCCTCGTATCGGCACTGATTCTCCCTCATTGTTTTATTTTTCCTTCTCAACGCTGAAAGAAAAGCTTCCACAAATTATAATCTTTTTTTTTTTGTTTTGTAAACCTGGTAGTGAGCACCTATTTTTAACTACCAGTTTTGATCTTGTATGTGGCAGCAGTTCAGGTTCTAGGTTAGTTACTGGGGTAGTGGAGTTAATGAAATCTCTGCTGCTTAGTCTAATAATAACAGGAATATGGCCAAAGGGGAAGTGGAGTTTGAATGGAAGAAAAGAACAAGATTCAGCTACAGTAACTATTGCATTATATATTTTATATTGATTTGAAATTCACTGTTTCTTTCGGTCCTCGTGTATTCCATTCTCTGCCTGCTGTTACCCCAGGGTCTGAGATTTAACAAGACTTTCGGATGAA
>NW_010429703.1:67779-70397 GCF_000710305.1 Buceros rhinoceros silvestris | reverse complement strand
CACAAACACTAGTTCAGACTTTGAAAACTCAGGGATACGTTTTCACAGTGCCTCACCTTCAGCTCCCTTTTTTGAGCTCTTCTTTGTAAGCCCCACGACTAGCAGCAGAGCTTTTGAAAACCATAACCTGAGACTCCCGAAGATGATTTCATCCTAAAGAACAGTTTTCCACGCAAATTCTGGTGCAGGGTACATCAGGCTTTGCAATATTCCATTCAGTGTTTTTGTTTGCAGCTTGCTAAAGTCAGTCAGGAGACTGAGGTGACTTGTGCAGACTGTCTCAAGCCCATGAATTTTGGCTATCTGTGACCAACTTCCGCTCATGTTAGTCCTAGATCCCCTGATCATATGCAGTATTTTGTAACTATTGACTCTTTGGTTAAGTTCAGTCTAAGTCTAAACTTAGTTCTTCTAACATCTTCATTGAAAAAGTAAAAAAAAAAAAAAATTAAAATCTATTTGAAGCAGCGGCTGTTGTTAAAAGTTCTTTCAGACAGAAAAAATACCCTTGTGTTATATCTGATTTTCCTTTCTTTTTCAAAATATAGCTTACTTTTCAAGCAGGTCTTTCTTTGATGAGCCTCAGAGCACTAGTGTTAACAGATGTTCAAAATCAACATACCTGTCAGTGACTTTTTTTTTAAACAGAGCAAGTAAATTAAAGATCAGAATGAGTAGTGGCATAATACAACACATCTCTTCACATGAGGGAGTGACCTCGTTTGCCACTCTGCTTTACAGGAGCGATGTGCCAGCAATGCTAATAATTAGCAATGCTATCAATTCCTGTGCTTTCTCAGTTAAATCCGGTGGACTTCAAGAAGTGACGCTGGATTGTCTTTGCTCCTGTAGTTACCAGTGACCGCTATACTGGAGCTAACCTGGGCACGCCTTCTTTGCTGAAATCTGAACTTAGCTGTTCCATGTAAACACCCATTTACTATCTATCTCTCACTCCCACCTTTGTAAAGTAAAATAATAATATTCTCTTGCCTCAAATGGTGTAATGACGTTTAATAAACTGAAGATAGTGAGGAACTAGTTGCTATAGTAATGTACTATTTAAATAACTAAGGGAAAAAATCAGAGGGAAGTGTTTCAACAAATGCAGTTTATTGAGGGCTACTTGTTTTGCATGAGACATCCTTGGGATGGTGAACACACTACGTGGAAAGTCTGATTCAGGAAAGGAGCCTGGTCAGAGCAATGAGGTGCCCAGTGGTACTGCACACTGAGCGTGGAGAGGGCTTTCCCGTCCTGCCCACATCCAGGGTCAGCTGTCTGCTGGTGAGCGAACAGCCATGCTGGGTGAATCGTCCATCTGATACACTCAGCCCGGGAGAGGTACCTCTGACCATCCCCTCCCAGACCAGCTGAGGTCCATGGTTTGTTTGAGGAAGGACCAGCACTAACGTTCAGCGCCTGTAAAACAGCAGCCGACTGGTTGGATCGTTTGTACAGACGCAGAAGCCTGGAGTGCAGCTGCCTTCACAACAGAAGCAATTCTGATTCTGACCAGTAGTTTGTAGTGCAATGGTTAAGGAACTATACTGTGGGGCTGGAAAAGTGGGCTTGAACTTTCCCTGGTGAAAGGTAGATTAAATATATATCCTTCTCCATTTCTTGGGCAAGTGCTGTAGGAAATAGCCAGCATATATAACACACAAGCACTACTACCAATCATGCTCTCAAGGGCCAGGTTTAAAAATAAAGTGACTTCATCTGTATTCTTCACAGGTTTGTGAACAAACCTGATCTGTGAACAGCTATTAGATCAAATTCCTCAAGAGATTTAGGAAAAAGAAGGCTGATTTCTGAGTCCTCATCAGCCTGATGGGTGAAGCAGGCACCGCCCTGCTGGCAGAAGGGAAGCTGTGGGCAGCAGAGGAGACCAAACCCAGCATGCCCAAGGAGGTACCTGCCTGGCAGCCAGAAAGACATTTTGAGCAAAACCTTTGACTTGATGCTTCAGTTTCACCAAAGTCATTCTTTAGGCACCTGAATCATTTTTAGATCCTGCCCACAATCAAACTGAGTAATTTTCCAAGTCAGGCTGTAAGTGAAAGAAGAATATTAGAAGCCTACCCCATTCTGTAAAGATGCTCCTCAGTTATGGAGGCAAGGATAATTATTTTCATTCTATTATTGCTGATCGTAATACAGAAAAGGTGAACATGACAAAGAAAACGGTGGATCTTTATGAACATTTTTAAAGTTGTGTATTTTCTAATTTGGCTTTCAAAGAGAACAAATTTTTTTTAATATAATTAGATGCTCTATTCCTTTGTAAAATTTTGTTTGGATTAAATTGCATGAATAGCAATGGAGAAAGTGGGTGAAAATGTATCTTGGTGATAGGTCAAATACAAAACGTTTAATTTACAAACCAAACCTTAAAGCAAGTGAATCTCTGTTGAAATCAACAGGAGCTGAGATGGCTGGCTGAGCAGAAGTGGGGGAAAATAACAGTTTGTTGCTTCTCTGCAGCCAAGCCGAGGCAAATCAGTCCACTAGGACCTCAGGATATAGTAAACTTTATACCTAAATGCTTTATTTTACATATGGGCAGTGGTTTTCCTAACCTTGACTCCAGCATGCGCCAAACTCCACGAGCAGGA
>NW_010429703.1:51185-67655 GCF_000710305.1 Buceros rhinoceros silvestris | reverse complement strand
AATGTTTTAACCAGGTAATTCTGACTCGCTGTAGTAAAGTGAACTGTTTCGTGGGAAAGTACCAGTTTTTAGAAAACTTTTGCCTCAAATGTTCTACAAATTGAGGGTGAACATTCTGATTCTGGTAATACAGAGGGAAATTGTCCAGTTTTATCCAATGCAAACCAGAGACGTGAACCCGACCTTTCCCAAATATCGTATGTGCACGTATCACCATTGGGGTAGAGTCTCCTTCTTTTTTCGTACTCCAAACCAGCATTTTATACAAGGAGGAACCACTGCAGTAAAGACTTTCTGAATAACTTGGTATGGTCCCCACCTGGGAAAAGGGTCATGACATTGTTTTGAGTTACCCTTAAACCTCTTCTTGTTCAAAACCGGTTTATTCATCTGTGAAAAAGTAGACTCAGCCAGAGGAACACGGCACAAGAATACGTTAACAGGCTGGCAGGCCCTGGTCTCCGGGAAGAGCCCCAGACTGAAGTCATTGAACCAGACAGGGGGAGAGCTGATCTTGGCTCGGGCACACCTTGGGTGAATGTCTCCAACACTGCATTTTTATCATTTGGCTTTGTGGTGAAAACTTTTGAAGCCTCTTGGTTATACTCACCTCAGAGAAGGACTTCTGTAATCTGGAAATGTTTTATGGGATGAGGAAATGACTTCCTGTCTTGGGCTACTTTTCAAATTGGACCCAACGTACCATTATTGAATAGCTTTTAGGTTGTTCTGGCTGGTAACTGCGTTGACTCCATCATGACGAAGCTTTTATACATTTTTAAAATATTTTTTTTTGGCAGTAATTGCCTGAATAAACTGAAGGGAATTTCAGGCCTTGAATACTCCTACAGTCAGTGAGTTGTGGGACATTTTTTTAGCATTCTGCAGGTATTAATTAGTGAGGAAAGAGCATTAACACTTTACTCACACGCTCAAATATCTGTTCACGCAAATCATCCTATTGATCTCCTCTTAGCATTTGAATTAAACAGTTAACAAAACACCTTTCATTATCTTACGGTCCTTCACCTCAAACGAGTGTTCTCCCTGTTTTAGAGGAAAGTGTTTGAAACATCATGGGGTAAAATTAAATTATTTGATTGGGACCACAGAAAAGCACTTTCAAAGCTGAAATCATAAAGCAGTAGACCTTACTTAAATCACCTCCACAGAGGTTTAAGCTAAAGCATTATGCTTGTCATTGTAAAAAAAAAAGCCCAGACTACGTACAAAGTCGGGCGCAGTCACTCAGCTAATAAGGGTAATCTGTTAAACTGCTCCAGCTCAGACGTCTTTGATTATGTGCACAGCAGCGGTGGCTCTAATGCTTTTTAGCTGGTGGGGTTCCCGGCAAAAACACTTGCAGTGGACGTCCGCGTGTGCCTGTGCGTGCAGGCAGCAGAGGTTTGAGAGAATGGTACTACTCAAAAAAAACCCACCATAAATTATTAATTTTCAAGATAGTTTGAGCAAGACAAGAATATTTAATTATATTTGGGCAAACAGAAGAAGGAGCCATTTCTTTGTAACGTCCTTGCAACTTCCTTCTCTGCAGCACTTTTCATGGGTAGCTGTGGTTGCTATGTGCCCATCTCGGCAAGGTTAGAGCAGCCCATGAAATCCCCTCTGAGAGCTGGTGTGTGGTGCATGAAGAATCCACTACTGCATTCACTGACCTTGTTTTCCAACAGAAAACCTCATCATAAGCCAGAGAGGTCAAGAGTGCAATTGCAAAATTGTACAACGGATCACACAAATGAAAGAAGGATACGGAGGGGAGGACCCCTCTCTCTTCCAGGTAAGGGCTCAGGCTTGTGCATAGCACCTGAGGTCAACACCCAGCTCTGTAACTCACGACCACAGAAATCCCATCAAGCTGTTTTCTCATGCAGCGAGGAAGAGAGCAGGAGATGGGACTGCTCGTGTTCGCCCCAGTTTTACCAGGGGTGAAATGACTCATAGTTGATACACTCTCAGAAAATTAAGGAGTGTAAGGTTGTATTTTTCAAAATTTGGAGACTTTTGAGAGTAATCTTAGGTGCAATTGGTAGTTTTGAGCTATAGGAATCACTATATATAGAAGATATGATTTTTTTTAAAAAATTGAAATTATGATTGATCTTTCTAGGATCTGTATGTCAAAGGCAAGAAATTGCAGCTACTAGTTCATGGACTTGGTGGATAGCCATGTGAACTGGAGTTTGCCTGGCTCTACACTGAGCAAAACCCCAAAGACCTTCAGCATTTAATCATATGTAATTATTATTCAAAAACCATAAGTACTGAGAACATATGAAATTCCTTATTATTTTGGATAATGCACCTCTGCTTTTGAAAGTACTTGGGAAGATGCAGAAAGTGTGTCTACTGTCTACTGTCACCCCTCAAGCCTCCCACCTGCAGGAGAGAAAGGTAAGGGCTGGCATGATAACACAGAAGACACTAGTCAGGGTAATTTTATGTCCAAAATTCAATCTTCTTCCTTCTGGAATAGTGTGGATCAGGTTTATGCTGAATTTAAATATCTGCAGAATCATAGGTTTAATATAGATAATGTATTTTGTAGGGGTTTTTTTATTTAATTTCCTGGCACTATCTCTCAGTTGTACACTGTAGGCTTTGTTGCATAACAGGCTCTAGATGATAGATAAAAAATATTATAATGAAATGTGAATTAACTCTAATTCAATTTGGTGGGTTTTGGAGATGACAACTATCGATATATGGATTTTCTTGTTCCAAAGGAATATAGAGTCAATAGCACTGAAATTGGGATTGATCAAAAGAATAGTCCAATTCACGTATGTAACTGTTTTCACAACCCATAATTTTCTCAAAGATTCATAAATTTTAAGGATAACAGTTATCATAATAACTTAGTGTCAGTCTACATTATTGTGGTTCTAGTTAAGAGCCAGCAACTTAGCTCAGACCTTATCATGGTTTCCAGTGAGCAACAGAAGTCATCTGAGGAAGGTCAGGAGTACACAGATGGGGGTGGAGAAGAGCGTGAAAACCAGTGAATTCTGGGACGCATATTCCAGGCTGCTGTGGCCACCCCCTGCCAGCCACCGAGCTGACCAGCTCAGCTCTGCGTCACATTGATTGCAGCTTTGCCAATCAGTAAAATCCGACTTCCCGCATAACGCAGACCAAAGAGCGAATAAACGTGGAATATCAAATCCATGTGATAGCATGGGTCTTGCTGTTTTCTTTAATTTCTTAGTTACAATTTACTCTAATGCATCAGAAGTGGTAGCCAAGCCAATGCAAAAAAACAAACCAAACCAAAACCAAAAATCAACAACCCAAACAAACAGCAAAACCCAACCGAAAAACCCCACATCAACTTTCTGTAGCTGTTTTTTTGGTTTAGCATTTTTGGTATCACTGACACTGGAAAGTAAACGTAGTTCTCAGGCTCGTGTGCACATCAAAGGAAAAATTCCAAAAAAAAAAATGTTTTCAGCTCTAATTAACCACTTGTCACAACATATTGAATGGTACATTCATACTTATATAAGGTTCAAAGCCAGTTAAAGAACACATTTATCTCTGAAGAAAGAACAGAGTTAAATCTGACTGTATCAGCTGCAACAATAGAATATGAATAAAAGGTCATATGTGTCGTTTATGATACCTTCAAAAAGGGAGTGCCAAAGTCTGCTGGAGTGCCAACAACATGCAAAGCAAGAGAAGCATGTTATGATTAAGGAACCTGAAACGTTTTCATTAAGAAGACTGTAACTCCAGCATCTTCCAGGATGGAGAATGAAGGAGGTAAAAGAACAGAAACCCCACCTGGTTTGCTTGATTTTTTTTTTTCAATGGAATCCAAATAACCTTTACAGCATGGTACCACCACAAAACTTCATTTTCTCAGCATTCCAGATACTGAGAGGCTCCAGTAAAGGAGAAGCTTTCCACCTCTATCAGTAGGTTATGTGCACCATGTTATTTACATGAACCTTCATCCCTGGATAACTCTGATTATTATTTAGGAATCATTAAAAACGTAAGCAAACTCCAAATTGATTGAATGATGACATTAAAGGCACCTGTGAAATTATTAATTCTGTCCAATCGATGCACCGTACTGCATTGAGCTCATGAGGTTCAGTGATTTAGCACTGTCAGTAGTGTTGCTGGACTCATTCAGGGGTCTCAGGCTGGGCGTCCCTTTTGGCTTGCCCTTTATGTTTGACAAGGGTTGGGGAGAGGTTACTGGGAAAAGGACGGCTGATGAGCTCAGCCCCCTGTGCCTGATGTGGTTTGCCCTCAGTGGTGAGCTGCAGGTCATGGAATCATAGAACCTCTTCAGCTGGAAGAGACAGGTCAGCAAGCCCAACCATCAACCCAGCCCTGCCGAATCATCGCTAAACCGTGTCCCTAGCATCTCATCTCCATGTCCTTTAAATACCTCCACCACTTCCTGGGGCAGCCTGTTCCAGTGCTTGCCCACACTCTCTGTAAAGAAATTTTTCCTAATGTCCAGCCTAAACCTCCCCTGGCGCAACTTGAGGCCAATTCCGCTCGTCCTATCACTTGTTACCTGGGAGAAGAGACCAACTCCCACCTTGCTACAAACCTCCTTTCAGGTAGTTGTAGAGAGCAGTAAGGTCTCCCCTCAGCCTCCTTTTCTCCAGGCTGAACAGCCTCATAGGACTTGTGCTCAAGACTCTTCACCAGCTTCACTGCCCTTCTCTGGACATGCTCCAGCGCCTCGATGTCCTTCTTGTAGTGAGTGGCATCTTGTAGAGATGCTGCAATACCTGGTCTGGCAGTGTGTGTGTGCGGCAGCACAAGCACAGCAGTGCAACACGGGAACTGCTGGCTCTGCGCAGAAATCTATGCTCGTGATAGTCTCCACATAGCCCTGTTTCCTCCTTCTTCCCGGTGGAAGGGTGGATGGGTCCAGAGAGCTCCACCACTTCAGAACGGCTAACTGGCCACTGAAAATGAGGCAGTTCTGCTCCTGGCTTACCAGCATAAGGTTGGAAAAGCGGAGGAATGTGGGGCTTATGTACGCTTTTTATCTTTAAAGACACACTTTTTCATGCCTCTCCTTATCAAAATAATCTTCCGTTTCTTTGGATGATTTCCCAAAGTTGTCACGACAGTGGAAAGGCTTGAAGGGGATTTAAATTGGGAGACTTTTTTTGCCAGATCATTATAGGGTTGTCATTCAGTGTGTAAGGGGGAAAGTGCAAGTATGAGACACTTGTGAGGGAACTGGGCAGGCAGTTAATAGTTGAGGGGATAAGTAACAGGGTAAGAAGTGTTTAATCTTGTAACAGATGTCCCATATTTTTATTTGTAATAGATTATATATTGAAATACAAGAAATCTGCCAAGTTGATAGCTCAGAGAAAGGTAATTTCAACTTGAATGACTTACAAGAAGAAAGCCAAAACTCTGAATGCTCCAACACTTGTCTTTCTTTTCTTTCCTTCTTTCTTAATGTAAATTAATAATAGCCTGTGGATAATCCTATGTAGGTACAATTCACCTGAGGTCTTGTTTAAATCTATTGCTGAGAGGAGACTATTATTACCCTACCTTGGCTGATCCGCCACACTCTCCGCTGATGCTCACAGCCTGTGTTATGATGGAGATGTGTTTACACCAAATAATCACTGGTGGCCAGCCTTGCAGAAAGGGAAAAAGCAAGAATTTCATAGCTAAACTTACTTTCTCACTCTTTGAGATGCATCTCATCAAACCAACATTTTGAGAGGTAAAATAGTTTGGTGGCCTTGTAGTGTCACTGAACAAATTGTTGCTTTCTTTGTGGTAAAATGACAGTGCCATTTCCAGAGCTCTTAGTCAAGGCAACATCATTCCCAGACACTGAATCCTTATTGCTAGATTTCTTTATTTTATTTTGAAGTGGGTTGATAAGAGTGAATAGGAGACAAAATATAGTAGTTTGGTTAGTGAAAAACGTGTGTTAAAACTGTAACCACAAATGAGGAAAAAAAGGATCAGACATTTGGCAGACTGTCATAATGGCTTGGGATCCTCTTATAGGAAATGCCCATCTAGTTCATCCCACTCTCTCCAAATGAAAAGGAATAGTCTACACACCTGGTGCTGGGTGCAGAACCCCAACTGTAAATGCAAACCCCTGAGATTTATGCATGCACTTAACGGCTGTATCTGCATTAGCCTGCAGTGATGACCAGGAGCTTATCTCCATAGTGGAGCAGTTGGTGCAGATGCAAACTGATCTGAATTGAGGTGGAGGGTTTGATGCAGATTGAGGCTGGACTAGAGCAGGTTGATTCCTAGTATTGCCCTGGCCCGGCAGCGCACCCAGAGTCCCAAGGGTACTCACTCATTTTGAGTCCCACTTCAACATGCAGCTAGAGACACTCTTGAGGTAAAATTTTAGATTAGCTGAATACTTACTCACTGAAACTGATTATGAGTAGAGGCTGATTATAGTCATTTTTACATCTCTGAACAATTTTTAGATGTCTCTGATTGAGTGCCTATCCCTCCTCCCCCAAAATGGAGGCACTAGAGATCAGTGAACACTTAGCGATGTTGAAGATCTTCTCTTTTGTAGTCTATTTTTTGACTAAGGCTTCAATGCACTTTAGTTTCACACAGATGTTGAAAAGATTAAATACAAACAAGGCCCAGACCAAAGCAACACATCAAACGAGGCTGCAAAGAAGCCTCCAATGTGCACCTCAATGACACTTTATCATTTTATGTGTGTGGAGATCATGTACAGGCACTGATTTTAGAAGGGTATTCACCATTCAGAAGGTCTTCGGCTTCCTGAATAGCTGTAATCTTTATCTCCCAGAAAAATTTCTTCCTAAGTATTGACATTTTGTTACAGAAAAAGAATTATTTCACAAAACCCACAACCATCCACCCTTTTAAGTCTTGATCCAGATCCATCACAATCCTGAATATACCAAAATAATAATATGTCATTAGAAGCCTAATTGGCATTGTTTCATTATAGATTTTTATGTCCACTAGTCGTTGACCAGGCAGATAAATCATAGTATCATTAGCACAGTGCAAAAATATTCTATCAGGAAATAAATAGTGTATTCTTACCCCTGAAACATCTATACAAGTTACTATATATCAAAAACTAGTTGATAGTCAAACACACTTCTCCTGCTACCTCCTCATAGATATAGGGAAATTCTCCAAAACCTTTCTGCCTTCAATCTGTTATGGCATGTTTGGGAAAAATATAATCAGTTTTTCAGTGTGAATCCACTATTAAATCAAGGCTTACTAAATAAATTTGGGAAATCATGTAGAGGTTCAAAATTTAGAATCACTTCAAAATATTGAAGTGTTTCTATTTTTTGGGCTGGATTATTGAAGCAAGTTGTGGTGCAGCATGACAGGTTGCAGAAAGCAAAGAAATATCCTGTTTATTAATCTAGGTCTACATAAGTCCAAGCATTGACTCCTGAAAAGACCTCAAGAGACTGAAAAGATAAGGATGGGCTACAAAATTTGTGATCATCTTGGACTGGGCATATCCCTGATTAATGAGAAGATGACATGGTGACTTCTAAGCATGGGAAATCAATGCTTTGTGTTTCCCCTCTTCCCTGCCCCAAAAGGAAAGATAAATGTACGTGACAAAACTCCACTCTAACAAGTTTTGGAGGCATATGAAATACGCGCAATGGAAATGAACGTCCAGAGACCCCAAATATATCTACCTGTAAACTTAGTCAACAGCACCAAACAAACAGAAAGAGGGTTTTCATGTGCAGTTTGGAAATGTTCTCTGTTTCCTTTTTTGTCAGCATAGCCTTAGAGGATGATCCTTAAAGATTCCTATTACCTGCTTTACTACACTTACATTTAGACCAGATATAATATTAGATGAATTATATGTGGCGATTAAACTTACTTATTTAGTAGTTAGGGTATAGGAAGTGTACATTAATTTCAGCAATATGAAATTAACCTTTTTTTTTTTTTCCTTTAGATTGCTGCCTTTCTTTTAGGTCATTTCCTTATATCTACAGAATTAATGCAAACAAGCTCTTTACCTTTCCTTTTTCCAAACACATTTGTACAGAACCGTGAACCACATTTTGCAGAAACGATCACAACGTTTCAAATAGCTGGGTTTGCTTCTTTCGCCTACATTAAATTTTTTAGATTTCTTTTTTTTTTTTACTATTCTTGTACTATGTTCTACTCTGGAGATTATTATAGTTTATCTTGCTTATCAAAAGCTCACTGACATTTATTGAGCTGGAAGTATTGTTTGCTATGTGCTGTCAATCATAATCTTGACTCCTGCTTCTAGCTATCTATTCCACTTTATGGTTCTGATTGATATTGGAAAAAAATCATTACTGGATGAAACTTAACACGGAAGTAAGTGGTGGGTATGGTGTTGTGTTGAAGAGACAGCATGTGTAGCACCTACTGTTAGAATTTGGAAAAGTCACCCAAAAGCAAACCGGTTGTGTTACTTAAAGTGCCTTCAGTTAAGAAAACACAATGAAAACTTAATGCTAGGAGAGAGTTAAGGCAAAAAAAAAATCTATAGATAGTTGGCTGAATTCACCTAGTGCTGATTTTTATGGTCTGGGTGAAGCATTCTTTGGCTTCAGTTTGAAGAGCAACAAACTTTCTGTTTGTTAACATTCCAGATGTGAGAATGTCGGAATAGATAAGGAATATTTCAGACGAGTTGTAAGGGACAACAGAGACAAAGCAGTGACAAAGGGAAGGCATAGTCCTTTCCAAAGCCAGAGAAATTGGGTGCAATGAGTAGCCTATACCATTTTTATCCTATAGATCTAATAGGATGTATTGATGCTCGTGTCCTTGACGCAGGTCCTGAGAGATAATAAATTTATCTATAGGAAAATATTTTAGTGTTTTAAGGCAGTCTAGGAAGGCACTGAGGAAAATTACTTCAGAGAGTGAAGTTGTTGCAAACATGCTGAAGAGGGGGCTGAGAGTGACCACAGCTCTAGGGAAACAGGAATCACCACCCAGCTGCCCATACTGCTCCGCTTAGGCACTTAAGGTAACCTGTGAACTTACTTTGTCTCCTTCAGCTTCAATAGACAGAAGCAGAATCCTTAGAAGATGACTAGACACAGGGGTCCTGTAGCTCCTGTGGTCTCAGGTTTTGCTATGAGGTGGCTTTAAGCTTTACTTTGTAACTCAGATATTGAACCAAAATTATCTCCCTAGTGAGTTCCTCCTTTTGTGTCATCGTAGTCCCACACTCTCCTACCTAGCATACAAATTGGTTCCTACTTAAGGTCTTCTCTAAAGCGAACACAACAGTTCCTTCTTCAGGAACTCTGAACTTTCTGCCATTGCAACAGGGTTATCCCATGGAGGCTCACAAAGTACCTGAGCTGAGTTGCATGTTTTCTCTCTCCCATGCCTCGTGATGATAGACAGGGAGGGACCGAGGTGATGCCTCCATATTCTTTCATAAAAGGCAGAATTAAAAAGAAGCAGTGACAATACCCTAGCAAGAATATAGGCATCTTCTCATCACCATCGTTCTGCATAATCCTTGTGCTCAGTATGGTTAGGTCAGTGGAGCACATACGAGAAAGTGGGCAAGTTAGGTAAATCCTATTGTGTCCAACATATGCATGTAACAAGCAATTAATGTTCCTTGAGGGTGTTGGACATAGAGCACGGTAGATTCAAATCCTCCTACCATCTCCTTTAAGTCTCGTGGGCAGAGGAAGTGGGAGCAATGAATAGGACTAGCACTGACTTGCCTGTCTTGGAGGATGAGGGGGAGTGGTGAAGTTAGAGAGCATATATTAACTAAACATGGTGCATGAAGACATATTTCTTTCTTCTGTAACCACTAATCAAGAAAACAGTAGTGCTTTTTGTGATAAAGGCATATATTCAGTAGGAGATGGTCAATTTAAAAGCAAATTGTCAGTCTGTGAAGGGCTCCTTAGCTGTGAAAAACTAGGACCTTAATTTTTTTTTCAAATCAGACAGCTTTGTTTATGTAGCTCGATTTCATTACTACTGAGGTGACTTTCAGGGTCACTCTGAGAAAAAAACTAGCAATTATATTAAACAGGAGAACAAAAGAAAAAAAGAACTTGACTGTTCTGTTTACTTGGATCCTGCCGTTCTGTCATTCCAACATGAAAACTGTCCTTGAAGTCTAGTACAACCTACAAAGGCAAACTGCGGAGCCAGTTTGTATAAATCAAATTGGTGTCATATGATCCCCAAGCCCTGATGTGTTTCTATAAAGTTAGAAGCAAACTCTATTTTAAGCAGCAAAGGACTATGTGCCACCTCTTCTTTCTGTTTTGTCATTCACCAGAGGCACCTAAACGGAAAAGAATCTCTTTATCAATGAAGACATTCTCCATATGGTGATGAACAGCCCAGGCTCAACTCTAATAAACGACCTGCTCTTAAGTCGTAAACCAGCGCAAAGCCTGAGTCATTCAGTTGTCACACCTGACTCTTAAACCACGTGATGCTTCCAACCGAGAGAAAAACAACTCACACATAAAGTCTTGCAAAATAGGGATCCTAAAAACTCAGCGGCCAAACTCGTAGTGTGATCACGGGAAACGGGCTTGGACCGCTGCTTGTATTACTCCTGATTGGTGTGGGGGAAAAAAGCCCAGCAAACAACCAGCCTCAAATGGGTACGTTTTTTATCCAGAGGGAAAGCACACAGGGCAGCAGACAGTTGCTTTGAAAGGGCAAACAGACACTTATTCTGTGGTGAATATTTCTTGCAATGTTTCAGGAACCTAAGTTTAAGGTGGAAGAATTAATATTAATAATTAAAAAAAAAGAAGACAAAGGAAGAATATTTTGATAGTCAGCTCCAGCTTTCTCTCATTCTCTCCTGTGCTCTCTTCATTCTTCTCCCTTCCCCCTCAACCTTTTATTAGACATAAAAATATTATTTTTTAAGGTTTCAATTTTTTAAAAAAGCATTAAGAAGCCTAAGTGACTATTACTTCTGAATCAGGTTATGTCCTTAGATACGGATTGGCAGGAAAGCCTTCCTATGGAAAAAACCCAAACAGTGCCTGCTTCTGTCAAAATTTATCAAATAAAATACCCAGTTCCATGGCAAGAGAAGTGGAACCGCTATACTTTAAATTTTTCTGAAAAACAAATATTCTGAGCACAGCAGCCTATTATCTGCTTGGCACTAGTTTCATTATCTGTAAAATTATGTGACCTTGGCTATAAAACCCCTATAATCTGAACTGTATTAAAAAATCCCCTTCCCTTAAATAGTTTTTGTGTCTTGTTCTTATAGCTCATCATCGGTACTTTCTATTCCAGCATCTCTCATAACTCCTTTGAGATGACGCCCTCTTGTACACTGAGTGCTCTGGTTACAATTCGCATTTGTTTCAGAAATACTTAGAATTAAAATACACGCACCTACGAAATTATTGTGTTTTCCTTCAGGTAGCATCAGATTCCATCTCAGCTTTAGCATAAATTAGTCTTTGCTGGTAACCTTTCAGTTGCAAAGAATTCAGCATTCAGACCTATCAATCTTTTAACGCAGAGCTGCCAAATCTCGTAACAAAGGGGTATTTTGTTTGAAGGGCAAACCAAATTGACTTGTGTTTCCAATAACTGTAATGTCCGGCTTCTTATCAGTATTAATAAGAAAATGCAAATTGCATTCCTGTCAAAGAACTGGAAAAAAAACTTGAAACGAGCAGTACAAGCAGTAAATTGCTTGCAATATGCTATTATATTCAATTCTTATTTTCAGCTATACAGTACTTGAGGTGGGCAAAACCAGCAATCAATGTAAAAAAGGACGAAAATATTTGAAGTCTGACTTTTAAATATGAGCAAACAGAAGAATATAATGGATAATTGTTCCAGAAACTATAACCATATCCATATGTAAATCATCAGCAAGTGTATTGTTAATCTATTTATTGAGATCTTATTTGAATTAAAATAAAAACAAAACTACTATTAAATATGCAAGAGTTTAGAAATTCCAAACTACCTTTGGAAAATGATCAACACTTAGTGAATCAATTTTCTGTCTGCTTTGCGAAAACAACTTCTGCTTTATTGCTTTTTGGAAACAAAATTAAAGTGAAGCCTTATAAAAGCTAATAAAAGGGAGAAGTTGTGGCTTGTTGTCCCCTCTGACTAAATGACATCATTTCTGTTTCTCATTTGATTAACTAATGCTATTCAGAAAGTGAGGGGTTTATCTTTTTTTGCTTGCTCAAAATGAAATATCTGGTAGATCGAAATTTTTTGTCTTGCATGTGCAATGACAAATCACAGTGCATCACTAGTGTGTATAAGGGTCAAATATGGTCCACGTGCAACTCCCACTAATGCATGACAGGAACGTGGGGATGAGCAATCAAAGGACGGGTTAGAGGTTAGCTTTGAAAAGGTTATTCTTTCAGCAAATAGATGGTGTTCAATAAAATGTTCAATCTATTGGTTGTTTTCCTTCTTTCCAGTGTAACCTGCAATTTCATTTACATTAGGCATGACTATCCAGTTTTGCAAATTAAGGATAGAAAGAAACGTCACTGAAATATCTTTCTGGTCCCAACATTCCTTACCCTGACAAATATAAACCAATGAAGGGGGTCAGTGTTAGACCACTCTGTCTGTTACCTGTGAAGAATAAAATCTGAGTACATTAAACGTTCATGAACATGGAAATTATTAGAAAGTTCTTATTTGGATGTGAGCACTTAAAATGGCTTTTGAAGGGGTTACTATCCTCAAGAAGACACTGCTCAGGAGAAGACTCAGCCTTTCCTAGAGGCAGATCATGTGTCATTTAGGAAATACTAAATGATAAAATTCCACCTCAGAAGCCATTAGAAAAACTCGTATGACACTGGTATCGCTTAGGAGCACACGTGCCTTCTGCAACTCCGTCGATTACCAAGTCAAGTGAAGGTGCATTTGCCCGGGGAGCACTTTGTGGGAATCTAATCTCAAAGTGACCGAGGCAGAGAAGTTGGAAACCCACATCTTACTGTTTGCTAGTGACATGCAAACATGAAAAAAAAAATAAGTTCAGACTGCAGAGATCACCTGATAGTGTGAGGGCTCTTCAAATCATGAATCAGACAAACTGACTATTAAATTCTGCTCGAACTATGGTATAAGCTATTCCAAATGGCCACGTATTGCCTCTGATTTATGTTATCAGTGGTTTGGCATTACACAAAAGATAATTATGACATAACAATGCTGACCCTCCAAATGAGGCTGGCCACGTGCGGTCATCCTTTGCTTTGAGAAGAAGGACAGAATAAAAGAGATTTTTGGCCAGACCACAGGTGATACCCCATTTTGTGATATTCTTATAAAACCCATCCCATCTTTTAAAAAACAGAGAGTTGTCATCTTCGAACCCTTTCATTCTGCTGTGCCTTTACAGTACCTGTTTAAGATGTCAGTGACCACGGACTCGTGCAGGGACACAACACGGCGTGACTTTACTGTTTCGCTTTCTGTGCTTCCTCCAACACGTCCAGGCAGTTTGTTCGCTTTTCTGACTTTGAGTGACTACTGACTTTCCGTAACACTTCTACACCTACAATTTCTTGAGCTATTTTATTGCTCCGTTACTCAGCCCTGTGAAATCCTTTCACTACTCTTTGCGGAAGGAATTCATACTGCTCAGGTTTAAATTGACAGAGCTCATACTGTTTTCTACATTTTCCTTTATTTGGATTTGACTATTTTTAAGGATGTCTTATTCTTTATAATTGTCTCCTGTGTGGTGTTCTTTAACTAAGTCACATGATTGGGTTTTATTCTTGACCTTTCAAAGATATTTTTTTATGAGATTTTTCCTTAAGTCAAAAACAAGGCGTTTTTTTAAAAATCAAAAATGCTTTCAGCCTACTGCAAATATTTCACCCCTTTGACTTCCCTGTTTTAGCAACTTTTTAAAAGTTTCTCAACTTTCTATAGTTTTTCTTATGTCATATATTAATTTGTAAACTGCTGTATAAATTTAGGACCACTTATTAATTCAATAAAGTTGCTAGCACATTGTTGCTAGTCCACAGCTGGACTTCCTATTACTAAGGCCTTTAGGACAAAGTCAGGAGTTGCTTCTTCCTAAATATCTAATCTACTAAATTATAATTTAATTTCTCTAAATCTGACCCTTACACTCAAATGAGATTAATCTATGCGGGTGAACCGAGTGCTCCCACTCTGCTGTTTCTGCTACCCTGGGTGATCTGCTCTGTGTTGGCAACCTGGAGGCAGAACCGATCTGAAAGCTGGAGTCTGAAAGCCTGGTGACCCAGTAGCACTGTGGTCACTGGCAGCTCTTTGTGCCCTTTGTGCCTCCAGTTCATCTGCAGTGGTCACTGGGTCTTTGAAGAGCACGAATTGTCTGTAAAAATTGTCTCAGGAGGATGGAGGGCTCGCTCCATCTGAGACATCCGACATACAGTTGAACTCATGAGGCCAAAAGGACGTTGACTTTCTCTGAATAAATTGTAACAAATCTGCATTTTCCTTAATTGAATATGTGTTGTCATAAATACTTTGAAAATGGAATCTCCTATCTGGTTTGAATTATACTTTAGAAAAGATTATTTTAATTTTTTCCCTGAAATACATTAATAAGAATAAACTTCTAGGAATTTTCATTGATCCAAATTAGAAGCAAACAACTTAATTCTTGCCCTAATTCCATCTATAAATGTGGGTAAGAAATGTCATCAGACTTTTGTAAGCATGTGAGCCCGATCCCTTATCCCATTCATCCACTGGTCAATTTTAATTTTATTTTTATTTAATAAAAATAATTCTCCTAAGTGGAGGACCTCTAAAATCCGCTCTGACTGAGCCCAGTTTCATCTTGGAAAATAAGTGCAGCTGGAAAACTCTCTGAAACTAAATGTGTATTTGTGTAATTGAATAGCTGAACTTGAATTAGTTTATCCTCCACTCAATTTTTATTCCTTAAAACTATCAGAATATCGTTGAAAACTTCACGCTTTTGAAGTTGGTGAATCTAAGTGTGAGGAGGATTTTATTTTATGTTTTTGACAGAATAGCCTAATATTATCTAAGGTGATTGAAAGAACATCAGAGAGTTATAAATATTTTAGCTAGACCAGCTTTTTAATTCCCGATGTCCTGTGCCTTAAAGCCAATTTAATGAAGAAGATATTGTCGCACTTCTTCATCTCTTGTATATTCATGACTTGAAATTGTTCAGATAATTTGTTTCTCAGTAATCAAAAAACCCATGAAAATATAATGCAATTATTCAAATCTCCTGTAAAATTTCCGAAAGTATTTCCATAGTAAATGCCCAAATTAATGGCAGCACTTCACAAGAAGAGATTAATCACAGTTCATTGTTTTGCTGTTCACTGCAATGACAATGCTCGTTATAGATGCAGTTGCTACACATGTGGATGTAATATGCACTTTTCACAGATCCACGGCTCCAGTATTACAGCTAGACGTTTGCAATTCATACTCTTCACTACGGCTTGCAGAAGAACCAGGTACTTAATATATCACATGCTACAAACCATAGCTACAGCGGATCTCTGCGCCCACAGAGGTAATCTCTGCGGGTAATTCCTGCAGAGCCAGGCAGCGTGCAGTGTTAAGCATGACTCAGGAAGGGCCAAAAGGCTCAATTCCTTTTGAAAATTGAACTTCGTTCCTTGGAGGCCTGGAGATGGCTTTTGAGAACTGCACAGACTGTTGGGGAGTCTTGCACTTGTGAACTTGTCAATATACCGAGTGCTTTGGGTGCCCAAAGATAGCTGCATGTCTGCCATTAAAAGGGAATTTATCTTACTCTTCAAAGGTAAAATTCTCTCTGTTATGGCCCACACAAAATATTTGCATTAATTTGCCTCACTTATCATGCGAGTAATAAGCCCTGTGCTTCTCTCAGCATTGCAACAATAGCAGACCTACAAGAATTCCTCACTCCCTGAATTCACCAAATGCACAGAAATCCTCACCTTGTGATAACCAACTCTGTGCACGGTACTTTGAGGAGGCCAGTCCGTCAGGTCGGTCTGCTGTGCTTGTTCACGCATCAGAAAGCCTCGACTCCTCTACAGCCTTTGAGTAAATTTTAATTTCAGATTTGATGTCTGGGCCCCTAGTTCTTTCTTTGTATATGAATTGTGGATTATACTGACCAAAATGTTTGCTATATCCCGTTAATTCCATTCATGGGATCGCATGATACAAACCACAGTCACTGCTTCCATACTCGGAAAGAAAAAGTGAAAGGTCTTGCCCATCTTACAAGAGGCTAATGCACAACCTACAACTTCATTTTCTAGTTGGACATATTTTCACAGGGCACATAAACATCGCACAAGATCATGAAGCTCCCAATGTCTTCCAAGGAAACAGTGCCGATACTCGTTAAGAAAAGCCTAAACAATTCTAATACATCTCTCCACGGTTTTCATTCATTCGGCTGAGGAG
>NW_010429703.1:31857-51116 GCF_000710305.1 Buceros rhinoceros silvestris | reverse complement strand
CGTTTCAACAGGACATCTCGGATTTTTCAGTGCCTGCCAAAATGCCCCTGTCAGCACTAATGGCAATGGGCAACCTGCCCTGACTGTCCTGGTGACCAAGAGGAAGTGATTGATTACCCAGAGAGAGCACAGCGTTAGGCACTGGCCACAGATATCTGCTTCCCTCCGTGTTGCGCGGAACAGGAGAGAGAAGGTGCTTTTGCCGAAAGGGAGCTTCTCTGCGAAAAACCCAGAAGAAATAAGGCTCCTTGTTACTACATTTTTTAAGCAGTTGTCTTCCAGAATAAGTCTGAAATGTCCTCAAATATTAATACATGTAAGGAAACGCTCAGATGAACAATTGCACAAATCCTTTCCTCAGATGGACGTTTCAGCCTGTGGGATTGCAGCTGATTATAAAGATGGTTTCAGCCCCGGTCACCTTTACTTCCCTGATAGCAGCTGCTATCATCCCAGCTAGAAGTCAACACAGTGGGCAAAATAAGCTTCTCTGGGGGGCAAAATCTGGCTCGATTTATTTTCAGCATACCGGCGAGATGGGTGTGAAATGAGATACCACGGGGCAGGTTGCGGTAAAGAGGATGAAAGGACTTCATGAAACTTTTTAATACATTTTAACTAAGAGACTTGGGGCTGTATCTTGTTCTCAATTTTGTATTGACCTTTATGGTGTTTGAAAAGACAGCAGAATTTCCCCGTTCTAAATTTATGCCACTTACCAAAGATCCCTGGAGTCAAATCTGTGCTAATTTATGCAATGTGCAAATTCTCTACAGTCAATGGGTTGCAGTGGAAATCAGAGCATAAATTAGGACAGAATTTGGCCCCTGATGAAGAGGCAATGAAAAAATCCTGCCTTAAATGATTCAAAAGAAGCAGCTAAACCTATTGACTTCAATGAATCGCATTTGGATTAGATCTCAAAATGTTATTAAAAATCATCTTTATTCTAGAAGATGAAAGTATTTAGAGTATCTACTCACCTGGAACCTGAAGGGAGAACCTATACTGATAGTAAGAAGCAATTCCCAAACAGTCCCTGAAAATTAAAGTATTCCATGAATGACAGAATCAAAATTTGGTCCTAACTTTGAAAGAGCTAAGCAAAGGGGGGAAAAAGAGCAACTGGATTTTCTTTTTTTAATGTTAGAATCTTCATTGTTTACTACAGTATTTGTTCCAAGGCTCTGCATATCTTTGCTATCTCCACATATTCATAATACATAATTTTGGATCAAATTCATGGCCAGTTTTCACAGGTGCAGTCGCATTAATTTCACACCGCTGAATTTAGCTCTTTGCTGCGTTTCTGGAGACCGTTCATCAATATTCTCTGTAAAGTGGCTTGCTTCCCTTCTCAACAAATAACCGTATCAACCTCTGATATTTTCGGCCAGAACATTCCACTTGGTGGCTTTCATTTATATACGTGCATTATTCTAAATATAGCAGATGGAAAGCAGGGTGTGTATGAGCTTCTACGGCAAACTTTAAATAAATTGGCTTTGTGAGGAGTCCTTCTCAGCTGGTTATTACAGCAATAAATCAAGAAGTATCAAATGTGGAAACATTAATCAGACTTTGATAACGTCTTCTAGAGTCATTCAGAACAGCTGACATAAAATAGCTGTAATTACACGTTGTGGTATCGTATCACGTGCTTCGTATTTCATAACATTTATTCCCAATGAATGTCTTAACGGTCTCCTGGTAGTAGAAGACCATTATCCTTTGACAATGGCGTGTTTTTCTATTCCACTGACATTAACTCTTAATTGTCCTTTTTTTTTTTTTTTAAATAATAAATTAAAGTCAATGAGGATTATGGAAATCTCCCTGACTAATACCCTGTGACTGTTACCTTAAATGCTTAGGGCTACAAAATGAAATTTAGTGTGTATGAGCTCAAAGATGCTATTTACTACTTTAACATTTTACAAGTCATACATTAACATTTAGCAAGTCATAAAAAATTTACATGTTTAAGCGATTTGTACTTAATAGGTTATCAATATGCATTTCATTCAGGATGCTGGAGTAAGAATCTATAAAATAAAGGCATTTTGCTTTGTCTGCAAATAGTTTCTACTGCTGCTGGCTGTGCCATCAAACCCACAGAAAGAGTCCGGTATGCTTCTCCTCTTTAGTTAGAAGCTATTCTCCACAGGAATAATAATACACCGTCAGTAACAAACGGTTACAAACGGTCTTAAAGTTATTTAGCTGCTAGTAAATAAGTTGTGATTTAAGGGAAAAGACTTATATTTAAACAGCAACCACTCCATCAAAGCGATGGATGGGTTATTGTGATGACATTGGAACAAATACTGCTCTAAAATGTCTGTGGTTATCTGCCCGCTTCCTTTTCACTGGGTCACTGCAGTTAGTTTGGGTCATTTTCTACGTACACTGAACAGTTCAGTTTTTAAGGACATAAAGCTTCCTCTCAGAATCACGGTAACCAAACTTCGGAGTGCTCTGTAAATTAGTTCCCTCCGTCGTTAACCAAGTTGGTGCCACTAGGTGGTACCCAAGAATATGAAGCATAGACAGTCGCTTTCACAGGATTTCCTTAGTTTTGCAAGGGAAGAAGCTACCTTTGTGCTTCTGAAAAAGACTGTGAGATTCTCATCATCTTTCAGGAGGATCTTAGAGGCACAGAGAAATTAAGGCCAAATCCCAGATGTGACCCTGCTCCCTCCGTTCCCATGCAGCAGCACCGAGCACTGGGGCAGCCTTCTTTCCAGACATGGATTACTAAAACCTAGAGAAGAACTAATCAAGACAAGACTGCAAGCTAAAAAGCTCCCTCCGTTCCCATGCAGCAGCACCGAGCTCTGGGGCAGCCTTCTTTCCAGACGTGGATTACTAAAACCTAGAGAAGAGCTAATCAAGACAAGACTGCAAGCTAAAAATTCTCCATAAAAACCAGAATGTGAACTAACGCATGTAAATTCCGAGCTTCCTTCAAGTGTACTCTGAAGAGAAAACACTAAAAATAGATTTTCCAGATACATAGTTCCTATCAAATTATTTACCCTGCGCTACTCATCGTTATACAAGCTAACTCGGACATGCTGCTATTTTACTATTTGCACATCTTTGGCGTTGAAGGATGTAAAATGAATAGGATGACAGTAGAGAAAAGGATGTTTAGACAGAAAAATACTGCAACAATAACTGGTAAAATGTTTCATATAAAAAAAAAATTCATACGTGTCTTCTAATTCCATAAAGTTTCTTTCTTTTACAGTATAATTGTGTATTACTTACCCTTTAATTAAAACATCTTTTAAACTAATAGAAGGGCTTGAACTGGGCTCAAGAGGGTAGTTTTGCTTTTCCTGTAGGACATCTCCTGGGAAGCAGGTTGGTGCTGCAAGAGCTTTTCAGCACTTACCTCTTGGTGTTCCTATCGCATCGCCCTGCTGCGGAGGGATCTGCACAGCGCATGGGGCACGGCCTTCAGCAGGTAAAAGAGTGAAATTACTGTGAAAACAGGGCGTGAGCGCTCCAATCCTGATGCTGCCTCAGGAGGGGCATTAAAACAAGTTCCCTGGAGAAATATAAGTATCTTCATGTCATAGACTTTAAGAAATGTTTTGATGTTTGCTTAGTAATATTAATGCTTTTGAAAGCTAATTTTTTCAGTTAATCTTTAAAGCAAAACTATTGGTTAGATCATCCCACATCTCATCCAAAATAGGGCACTTCTTAAGGCACATTGATCAAATACATCCTCCCTTATAACTTATTTTTCTTTTGAGTTGTTTTCCTCTGCCTAGCCGGTCTTTGGAGAGGCAAGGGAAAATGTATCATATGCACTGTCAAATTTTGCTTGTACCTTTGCAGCCTTCTAGATTAAAATGTACCTTGTTCCACAAACATACAAACAGAGAAGTATTTCCAAGGTCTTAAATGAAAAAAAGGCTGTGGTGCTTCAGCATCAACTTTGTTACAACACTGGGTCCCTCCTACCTCCTCTACGATCCCCTCTGCCTTTCAGCATGTCAGGGAGCACAAAGTCCAGCCTTTTTTAGACTATTCCTTTTCTCAGACAGGCAGTAGTGCTATTTCAATACTCAATAAGTGAAACAAATATATTCTCAGATGCCTGCATGCATCTTTTTAATCCCTTCTACCAGTTAGAGAGAAAGTAAACTTGTAGATGTTTTGATCCTGAGCTGGCTTCCAGCTGTTGAGCTATGATCAATGCATTAATACCTGCAACTTCTTTGGGGATTAGAAACATTTTTTTGCTTGGATGATCATTTTGAACACGTCCTGAAGCACGTACAAACCCAGGAAAAAAAAATCATGCAACATCCTATTGCGAGTAGCGCTGGCAGCAGCACACGGTGACATCCGCAGTGCCGATGCTTCTCGGCTTGGCTTTTTCCCCGGGGTGCCGTACTCTGCCTCCCGAGCGGATGACAGAGTTCAGACCTGTCGCTCTTTCATCTCGCACAGGTAATTCAGCACCTGTAACTCCCAGTTTA
Source organism: Buceros rhinoceros silvestris (assembly GCF_000710305.1). NCBI lineage: Eukaryota > Metazoa > Chordata > Aves > Bucerotiformes > Bucerotidae > Buceros > Buceros rhinoceros. The sequence goes on along the minus strand of NW_010429703.1, from coordinate 46,617 downwards.
AAGGACCGTGGGGACTTTGAGCAGCTCGCAGAAGAAGGAGAAGTATCACAGTTAATGTTCCAGATGATTTCAAAGCACAGTAGGTTAAACCTGCTCATACGGGTAATGAAGCAGCTTGAAGACAGGTCAATGGAAGTTTAGAAAATTGAAAGCTCTTCTGTTTGCTGGGGTTTTTTACCACAGAAACTCCTTTCACAGAGTCCTTAGATACCTTTCATTAATCCCTGCTGGCACATCAGGTCTTTGAATTAAATGCTCAGAGCATTTGCTCTATTGTCACTTAAAATCCAAGAAGAAAAACAAAATTAAAGTGCTTATGAAATGGTCATGCTGCATTTCAGAATTTTATTTGCTTTTAATTATGCTTCCATTAAATTGAATATAATTTGAAATGTCAGAATAGTTCCTCTCGCACCGGGGGCTAGCAACATTTCTCATGTCTTTGTGAGAAATAGCGGGGGGAAAGAGAGCACAAGGATATTACATTTTGCTTATTTTTAGTAACAGGTTTTAGGATATCCTGATTGTATAGTCTGAAAAGGTCTTGGCTGGTGGGTGGTTCTATAAAAGGTCAGGCCTGAGGAGATAGATATAATTACCCTGCATATCTATCTCGATTTAATGACTGTAGTTGAGAGAGAGGAAAGAAACAAAATTGTTTTCAATAGATTTCACACGTAACTTGACATCGAATCAAGCGCATCCACATCAGCAATCAATTAGTAACTCATGCCTAGTTTTGAGTAGCTATAATGTACACTAACAGCTCTTAAGCAAACCCTCCAGAGCAGGTTCAGTTATTTCACTGACAGAGCAGCTCCCATCATAAAGCTACAACGGGGAAAAAAGTTCAAATTAACTTAATCTGTTTTAATTTACAAATACACCAATCTTTCTTTGAGTGAGAATAGCAACAGTAAAAGCCACACAATTCTTTCCGGATCTCTCTGGACCATTTAAAATGTTTCTTATTCATAATATAGTTCCGAAGATACTTTTCTCCATCTCTTTCTCTCGCTTTCATCTGAAATATCTGTAACTCCAGTTTTGCTTGGAGACTTCTGTGGGTTCTTTTTCAGTTTGATTCTGCTTTTCTTTTGCAGTAAAACTACAGCATATTTAAGTGATAATAGCGCCTTTACTTCCCCATCCCCATAAACTTGCCTCATTCTCATCAAAGTCCCTAAGAAAATAGGGGAAAAAGCCCAATAATATGAAAAAATAATGTGAAAAAAAGGCATTAAGCAATTTTCTTTATTGCCTTTCAGCAGCTCTGAGGCACATATGTTTTGGAGTCAAACATATATCTGAGAGACTCCTGATGATCATCAGGATCAGATCTGCTAAGCATGAAAATGCGATTTTTAAGCCTTTTCTCTTAACTTTGTCATCATTAATTGTGCAGACTTCCCTGAAATTTTCTTTAGCAGCATTATGTCAAATGCTGACTTCATTGCACATATGTCACACACTCATGTCTTTAGTATTACTCAAGTCTTACTGGAAAGAAGTTGGGGCCAAAGTACTTAATTTACTTAATTAATTGTTAACTGTTTGACCAAGTATGTCTTCTACAGAGAAGATGGGAGTACAATGAAGTGAGTAAAACTTCTCAGGGCTTTAGCTCAGGCATTAAGTAAAGCAGTCATAACTTTGTGAAAAATGAATGTCATCTAATACAGAACTTCTTTCCTTTATGCAGAAAACTTGTTAATATTCTTGCTTATGCCAGAATACGACCAGAAGTCCTTCACATGGACACTCAGCCTTCCTTTTCCCTGTATTTCCCACATGCATAACTCACCTTCAAAATCATGTCTTTCGGAAAAACATCGTGATACTGATAAAAATTCTGCTGTCTTACATACTGGGCTAGTGAAAGCAGAACGAGTGTCCCTTGCCATGGTCCTGAGGAGAATATCGGGTGGCTGATACCCCTGTTCTGCAGGTATTTACAAAGGAAGCAATCTGTTAGTTTTAATGGCAAATACAAAACGTGATTGTGAATGGGGCCGTAATAAATATACATGTTTATGTCTGTTGCTCTCTCCTGTCTCTCCAAATAGCCATTGTACCCATTGTACTCTATCAGAGTCAATATTAGTTTAGCCGTATCTTTGTTAGTTAAATGAGGAAGTGGAAGAGCACGTTAGTCTTCATTACTCTAATTTACAATGCTTAAAAATAGAGAACTGCAGAAAGGCAGAGCCTCCTGGAAAGACACAAAAGTAACCAAATGCTTCTTCTTCCTCCTTTTCGGAATACACATGCTACCTTCTCTTACAGATTAGGAGCACAATGATGTGCACCCACTTAGCTTTCATTCCAAAAATGCCACTGCTGAGACGCATGGTTTTGCGTCTTAAAAACTTGTCAAGGATCACATGAGGACACCGTGGCTTTATGTAAGCAATTTACACAACATCTAAAATGCGTTGGGAGACAGTTCGACTTCTCAAGGCAGCAACAAAACTTTCTCTGCCCTTTAGCACGTATCAGTATGCAAAAAAATGGAGGTGAACCATTGAACTGGGAGATTCTTTTTGGCTTCTCCAGTGGCTGCTCCTCTCTGTGCTGCCTGGGAAGCCTGAGGCATCAGTGGTATGGGGTGCTCCTCAAATGCCAAATGCCTGTTTCTCCCTACTTCTTTCCAGTTATTCTGCCAGAGGTAAAGCTGTATGAAAGCTGTACTTTCCAAAACCTCCCATGCCTTTGCAGCTAAAGGATAGGAAGTTGACTCATACAGTACAGCCCCGTTCAAATCCACCAGTCTGAACAATGAAGAGGAAATTGAATTAAGAGCTGAGTCAGTCAGAATTATACATAATGAAGCATCCCAAATCTCTCTATTACATACAAAAGATATATTAACGGAACGTTAAGTTAGAAAAGTTAAGCAGAAGCCTGGAAATGCCATAAAAAACATTGCTACCTCATGACACTCCAAACTAAGCCTTGTCCTGCACATGAAACATAATACTATGATGTTTAACAACAGCTCTTCATACCTTTTTCCACAAAACTTTTCCCTCACTCCTTCACAATATTAGTCTCCTTTTGCTCTTTCTCACCTGTTCTTAAACCTTTTTACTTCTTCCTTCACTCCTACTTTTCTCTGTTTCTTCCACATCCCTGAAACCATCAAAATCTCCTCTCGCAATACTGGTCATTCCTCAGAAGATTTAATTCTTGGTAGTAACGAAGATGTGGAGTTGTTGATCCAGGGCAGGGTTGAAGCCAGGGGGACTCAGAGAAGAGGTGATGTCGGGCAAGGAGTGCAATATTGAAGTTAACTCTTGCCCCCTTGGGGATCTTTTCAGCTGACACTATTGGAAGTTTGCACTGTAGCTTATCCTGTATTTGAACTGACAAACAGAACAGGATCACCTCGACAGGCAATCACTTAGAAAAAAAAAAACTATTTAAAGCTAGAGCAGTTACACTGCAGCCTGAGCCCCACACGGAGACATCAGTGCATGTCATTGCAGGATCTGGCCTAGGCGAGTTAGGAAGACAACCAGTGAAATGGATGATACCCAAAATACTGTCAAGGGAGATATTTCCTCTCTAATGCTTTTCAAGTATACAACCTTAGGGCTCGCTCCCAGCAACAGAAGGTAAAAGATTTTTAAACAGACGTGCAGTTTTATAATTGACAGTGTCCCTTTAACAACTTCAACAGTTGGAGAGTTTTATGTAGGTGGGTGAATCTGATGGTAAATAGTTAAACCTGTTCTAACTAACAACTTGTGACTTCCAAAATAAAATCTTGTCTGTAGAAGAAAGTAACAGCAACTGGGAACAAAGCACAAAGGAATAGGCCAGCTCTAATTTATGTAGGTTCAAGGAGGATCATCTACATGCTTCATATTTTTTTTTAAGAATTTTAAGCGTTAAGTCAAGTTTATGATATCTGTGTCTGTCAGAACTAGTGTTACACAGTAGGTTTAGCCTCTCATGGGTCAGAGCTGTTGGGAAACCTCTTCTGAGTTCAGCGTGCATAGGGAGTACATAGAAAGTGCGTAGGAAGCCCCATTATATTTAGCAGTCCATGGAATTTTTACACCAAGTTCATATCACCTCTCCTACCAGCTTGTCCTCATTTATAATTTGTAAGGTTGACCAGCGGTTGTAACTGGTCATAGGGCTGCTGCTGCCTGCTGCCTTCTGATTGCACAAATCCTTCCTCCTCAACTTCTTCAACTTCTGACACTGCAGCTTCTGTCTGCTAATGCTTCTTTCAAGTCAATGCCCACTCTTCAAATCCACCATCCTGTTTGTCCTTCCACCACCCTTCTAGTCTGACAGGTGTTCTTCCAGCTCATCTTCAAGTCAATTTAATTTTTACTTTTTTTTGATCATGAACAGATCAGAAATAAAATACGTATCTATTAATGAATTAAGAAAAAGTCACGTCAGCTTCATTATCACTAAAGACCCAAATAAATACCAATACCGAAGTGATGCGTGATTTTTGCCGACACAGTGCCCAGCCCAGCACTCTACAGGTGTGAGCTGTAGGGTTGCCAAACCCCTTGGGCACGCTAAACAGAGGAGCAGTGCACATCGGTGTAACACCTCCATATTCTCCAGATGACCTAAGTGCAATGCATCCTAAAAGTGCCTCTCTTTATGGTCCCTAAGACATGGAGCTGACCTGCAACCTGCCTGAAGAGGTCTAGGCCCTCCGGCACTGGGTACATACAACGTTCTGCATTGACCAGCGAGTCCTGTGCTCCACCAGCTCATCCGTGTGCACCGTGTAAAACCACCATGGGTTGTTTCTGGACTTGCCAAAGCTGATAGAGCTGCAAATGCAAATGTATTCCCATTAATTAGAGTAAATTACTACGTGGTTGCACAGTTAACCAAGTTCCCAAACTCCCGGGGAAAGAAGTTTTACAATGTCAAACACTGCAGAACCTGCTTCTCAGGGAAGCATTTTAGGTTTCTATATTTTACCCACAATGAAAGAACTGAGCTTGTGCTTTCCATGCACATTTGCAATTTAAATCTAAAATTTTGGGCCTTATTTTGGTTCCCATCTTGTAGATTGACTCACAGAATGGAGAGTGTGACCTTGGATGCAGTGATGTTAGAATTTAGAATGAGAATTAGCTACATTGCCTCACAGAAATTGTTTGGCTAGTGAGGATAATTTTTTGGGCAGCCTCTGCTGCTGTACTGCATAAGGCAATATTAGTTGTATCGCTGTGTAACCACAGAGGGGAGTGAAGCAACGGAGTCAGGCCAGCAAAACTGGGTGAGGAAGCCATGAGGCTTCGATTCAACAGCCCACAATCGCCCCCTCCAAGGGAAGGTGCAATTAAAACCTGGACTGTATTTTGATAGTTAATCAGCGGAGGGAGGCTGCTGACATGGACAGCCTCCTCTGTAGGGCAGCGCTGCCACAGGGCCACTGCTCCTCCTGGGGCAAAACCAACCACTGGCTCAAGTTTCAAAAAAAATTCAGCTGTCACCATAATCCTCCTCTCCTTATGGGCCACTGGTCTCCTGCGTGCGGGCTGCCTGGCGCTGCTGTGGTAGGGATGCTCTCTCAAAAAGTGTTCGGCCCTTTAAAATGAACAGGGTGAATGTATGTAATAGATCGGTGATATATTTATATCCAATTTTAATCTGCTTCACCCCCGTGCACGTACTGCACCCAGTGCTCTCACAGCCATGCTGTTACTGGTAGTACCCTAATTATTGCATAATTTAACAACTTGTGACATGACTGCGTAGAAGAATATTTATTAGAAACAGTTTACAGTTGAAAACATCATGATTTTTGTGTTTTGGTCAAGATTATTTGTTGTATAGACTTGTGCTGTGTCTTGCTAAAGCCCATGAACGTTACGTGACAGATGTGTGGAAATGCCTCCTTAAAAATATGAAGGAAATAAACTATGTAAACTGAAATATTATGGGTTTCACTGTGGCTCTGTTGTGAATCTACAGCATACCAGCAGTTCTCATGTGGCTGAGATGGTACGACTTCTATCCTTCCACTCAGACTGAAGTTAATTTCTGCATTTCTCAAGCTTCTTAAATCAGGCTGCCCACCAAATCCTCCACCTGTGCGGGGAGTGAAAGTCATCACTACATTTTAAACAAACCAGATACGTAGAATCATGAACTTATTGGCAGCTGTGGCAAAACTTACGCTTGTTGTTAGTAACATTTTGGAATGTTGCATCAGTCTTCCAGTGTAATGAAATCTTTGTAACTCATCGCATCATCTGCTACACAAAGTTTTGGTGAGAAGTGGTGTGAGATATCCGCCTGAGGAAGGGGAGTGCTGCTGTTGGTTTAGCTTTGTCGCTATTAGAATAATTCAATACCACTATCCGGGTATACACCCCATCGTGGGCATCTTTGTGGATAGAAATGACAATGATATCCTCCCCCAAAGCATGAAGAGATTGCACCCCCAATCCTGCTGGCTGCTTCAGAGGGACAGAACCTGTACAGTACCGTTTCCATGGAGATGCTCCACCTCAGCCCAGGCCAAATCTGCACAGAGCAGCTTGTCGGGATCAGGCTTAAAGTTTTAAAAAACCATTCCTTGACGATTAAATAGAAAACTCAATTATATGTCACATAACATTACAGAATATGACAGGAAGAGAAAACAACTCCTGAGACACCTATTATCCACAGATATTTCCAATTACACATCGCAGCACAGCTTGAGCACCTGGGCTATTCAAGTAACTCTATCGCGAAAGCTGATTACGGCGTCATGATAGGAGGGATACAATGACTAATGCGGTATCAGCACCACCATCACCCACTCTCCTCTTTCAGTATCACGTAAGTGGAAAGTGTTTAATTAGAAAGCTTTCAGTATTCATTTTCTAACTTAATAGGCTTTTCTGGTTGATAACAACCTTATTACGGGTTGGGAATAGATGCTTAGCCAACCCCAAAATATTTTTTTCCTCCTTCTTGTCTTTTAAGAAAAACAAGAAGATGTATTTCCTGTCCATTGAAACGCTGTTATTAGATTGTATGAATTTTAATAGAGCTGTGTCAGTTCAATTAGCGTAAGGGCAAGAAATCTTAAATTATATTCTAATTGTAGGAGTGTCGTATCATGAGTAAAACAGGGTAATTCCAGGCTACAGATGCACTTTTACTGGTGCTTTATGGTGACTCTGGGCAAAAGTGTGAACCAGCAAATCTATCCGTAAAAATTCCTTCTTGTACATGGTGATGCTTAATCCAACACCAGCATTCCATCCAAAGGAAGTTTTTGCACTACTACTCGATGTATGTTCTGATTTCTTCCACTTTCAGCAGACACCGGTTCCCTGGTACCTGCTGAAGAAGCTAAAAGTGTTGCAGGATTTTACACCAGAATTCCTCTTTGTTGTTTGGTTGACATGAGAGTGGACAAGAATTACACCACATAGAAAGTGAAGCTTCTCGTGCTTTTCAGACATAAAGCTTTCGGTTTTGTTCCAAGGAAACTTGTAGGGTAAGCGTTTGGGGTTTGTATCTTTTACATTTCAAAACCTTTCCTTCATCTTTCTTAATAGCTATAGGGAAGAAAGAGGGTTTACCTAAAAGGAAATCCTTGTCTTGCTAAGCCCTAATTAAAATTTCCGTAGAGAAAATATACCTAACATGCTTTTTAGTATTTTAGGAGGGTTTTTACATAATGCTTGAATCAGTTTTGTTCTGTTCAGATTTATACGGTTCTAACAAGCTCTGGAATATGTAACTCCAGCTGGAAGTCTGCTCCCTCTCAAGAATCATCACTGCTATGCTGACCTTTTATTGTGTAACCTAAAGTATAGGGTGGCCACCCAGCAGGTATGATCCCACGGCTGATGCCTAGGAGCATACATTAAGCCTCAAAACCTGAGATCTGATTTAAATTTCGCCTCTCCTTTATCTGAGGATAATTATCCTCAAATTTTGCACTGAAATGGTAACGGGGAAAAAAAGAAAAGAAGAAAAAGATAGAAATCTTTCATTTTGTCACAGGAATGCGGGGTCTCAAAAGTGTCAGGAGGAGATGGGTGCAGGCACATCTTCGGCTGGCTCTTAGAGTTGATTGCAAGCAGTGGAGCCAGAGAGCAGGCTAGGCAGATTGCTTTCTGACACCAGAAACGGGGAAGAAATGCCCTTTTAAGGATGAGATTGCTTTTCAGTTAATGATTGTGATGTTGTGCGGAGATTGTTTTGTTGATCTTAACTGCATGGTTTCAGATTTCATGGTTTTTTCCAGGTCTACGCACAATTCTGACTTCCTGCATTTTCTAATTGGAAAACTAAACCATGCTCAGTCTCACTGGGCTCTCAGACGGATTTTAGTATTTTCTCTATGTGGAATTTTTTTTGGTTAATTTCTTACATTAAACCAAACCCCTTTTGTCTGTAGGGTCCCAGCAGAGTGTGCATATTGGAGGAGGGTTGGTTCTTGTCTGCACTCCTGCATCGCCTCCTCCTTCCTCATCCTCAGACATTACCCGCTCCCGGTTCTCCCTGCTGCTGTCATTAACGCCTGTACCTTTGCGACTCCTCTTTCAGAGCTGCTAAACCCTACAGCAGAGAATTATCCTCATTATCAGCTGCTACTCTGTGCTTGCCGGGGAAGTTTTGTGTGGCTCCTGTGTCAGAAACGGAGTATTTTGCTTGTGGTTAAATTGCTAAAACATCACTTAATGTCGCAGTGGGGTATGTTCAGCCGTAACTCTGTAGGTTAAAAAAATCCTTTACAATTTTTGTGCAGTGAAAGCAAGTCCGGTCGTCCGGTTTTGTGTGCAGTTTAACTCATAGGAGTGCTTTGCTTATAAGAAATCCAGGACAGTAAAGATGAAATGTCCAATGTGTAACCTACAGCCCTAAAAATAGAATGTGTAAGATTTTTCTTAGTTGTTTTTTCCTTTTATGGAATTATTTTCATATTCTGTTTTCCTCACCTTTATGAAAAAGGTAAAAATATAACTAACCATCGCTTTTCCTGTTGCTGTTACCTGACATGGGGAAAATTGGTCTTTAAACGTTTAGAGAGCTGTTTGGTCCTTTATTTTCAGAGTAAACTGCTGGTAGGTCAGAGTCCTAATGCCTTTCCTAATAAACAGATATCTATTTTTTAATCACCTGAAGCATGCAGCAGTATGAAAACAATTAACAGTGTTTCCAGGTGTTCTGTTTGCAATGCACACTGTTAAAACCAAGGTACCGCATACACACAAGGACTGGAACCGTTTTGATTCTGCTGCTTTGGTTGTCAAGTAAATTTTTAATCACCTGAAGCATGCAGCAGTATGAAAACAATTAACAGTGTTTCCAGGTGTTCTGTTTGCAATGCACACTGTTGAAACCGCATACACACAAGGACTGGAACCATCTTGATTCTGCTGCTTTGGTTGTCAAGTAAACAATGTTTGTGAACAGGGCATAATATAACGAGACGGATAAGATTACTTGAGCTTGAAGTTCACTTTGTACTAATATGAAAAGGTGTAATATTGTTATTTGTGTGGTTCTGAGCAGGTTGTGTCTCCTTAAGACAGTACTTGGTAAGTGACTGCTTGCAAACTCTGCACATTCTTGCCTGTTCGTTGTTGGTATCTCTGTGGATATTCACCTTGAATCTCCCCTATGAGCTCTGGTTACTGATGAAAACAGGATTTCAAAAGGGAAGAGAATGAGAAAGGAAAAGGAAAAAAAATCCTAATTTTAAGTTTTGATGGAGAAAAGCTTGAGAAAGGTGTCTCTGCCATAACTGAAACATCAGAAGCCGATTGTAAGATCTCCCATTTTTTAAGTTGTTGTTTTCAGACTAATCTAATGATCAGGCCTGGCTTTACCATTTGAACAGCTGCATCTTTCCTGACACCCGTAGAATTATTCATAAGGCTGACGTCAGGCTTTGCCGAGGTAAGTAACAGTGGTGGGATTAGACCATTATGAGCCAATCTTCTCCCTCCTGGAAAGACAATTTTGCTGTTAGTCTGAAAGGTACACAGATAGGCCTTTTGATTACATTTAAAATATTCCGGTTTATATTTCTAATTTGGTTTGTGTATCTTCTGCTTTGAGTAAATCAGATCATTTTGTAGTGTCTATTCCTGCGACTGTGAAATACGCCTTGATAAATGAAACATAATCTGTTGTTTTGAACGCGTCATGATAGTTTGCATATCTTTCTATAAGTTTTAGATTCATGCGAGTCACACTGCATTTTCTTATGAAGTCTTTTGAATGTATTTAACAGATATCATTTTGTATAAGAATCCTACTTTTTTCCAGATGCTTTTGTTTGCTTGTTTCTCCTTGTTTTCCTCTGTATTTCTCTCCGTTTCTCTCTGCTGTGTGACTGATACCTGCATGCAGGCTCTCTCTGAGGACAAACAGCCCTGGCACACGGCACGGGAAGGTTACAGACGAATACCAAGAGAGATATATGAGACATACATACCATTACAACAGAGAAAAAAATGTGCTGCATTACTATTGTCTGCATGACCTCCCTCTGAAGCAAGGCGCAGCACCAGCTTTGATATAATTATTCCTGAATGTGCCAAAGCGGTACTTTCTGAAATAGCCCCGGTGTCAAACATGATGAATGACCAATTCTGTAATGCCAGTCCCAGTGGTAATTCCAGCAATGGCACGACCCACCAAAGCCCGGCTTGTCTGCAGACTCAGCTGGGGAGAGGGACTGGGAGGGACTACGGACATCAGCTCCTCTTGTCTGCATTACGGAGGACGTCAGATTCTCCGTTCAAAGCAGAGGCACTTGGAGTGGTAATCCAGTCCCACTTGGTTCACCTCAAAGCCAGCACCTAGAGCTGCTTTTACACCTGCTGTTGGGTGATACCTGTGCTTGTCAGACTCCTCAGAAGACAAGATATGTAATCAATGAAGTAGATTATGGATTTACTTTCAAACCAAACACCAAAATATTAACAGGTTTGAACACAAGGACAAAACCTCCATTTCTGTTGGTTGCGCCTTTTTACGGTATTTTTTAAAGTATTTTTAAAAGAGGTGTCCGAGCATTTTAAGTTGAATTTTGTGAGTATGTTTACATAAAGTTTTGGATTCCACATGTCTCAGAGTCATGTTCAATAATTTATCTGGGCTGTAGAGGGATGCTTTCCTTATTCAGTAACAGCTTCCACTTCTGCCCCTGAACTCCTCATTTTGTAGGGTCCCACCTCCAGACCTCCTGCATCCCAGGAGCTAAATCCAGGAGGAAAATCATCTCAGTGCTACGGCGAGAATTTCTGACAAAGCAAATTAGTGCAATGCAGCACTTTGCCTCTCAGCCTGCATCTACCTGCAGTGGCTGTGCTGCTGCTTATCAAAGAGGAGTCCCACAGGGTTTAAAAGAGAAGGTACTCGTGTTGATGACTTGCCTTCGTTATCAAACACATGGTATCAGGACGTAGGATGTCACTAAATTCCTTTTTTTAGCATACTCTGAGCTCCTTTTTGCACTGTTTTCCATTCCAGCAGTACCCCATTTTCCTTTTACTTCACTTCAAAAAAATTAGTGCTTCCAGAAAAACACACTGAATATGTGGAATGTGCGGTGCCTTAGCAGGTTGGTTTTTTTTTTTTTAAAAAAAAAAAAAGATTTCTTAGTCTTGTCTTGGTATTTATTTTGAAAATGTTCACTTTTGCTTGTTTTCAATAAAAATCAATTCCAGTCATGAAAGTCATTTATCTGTATATGCTGTCTTAGGCAAATGTTTCTAGCTTCAGATTTCATGTGAATTGCCACATAAAGGATACAATCAGTAATAAATTAAATATTTAACACAGATATGTTTCTGGAAAGTTGTTTTTCTTTCACTAACTCTTCCAAAGCCCTGACTTAAGAGACATGCCAAAAAACATTAGCATTGGAGATCAATTATTATTATGAAGCTTTATTTGGGATTTAAAAGCTAAAACTTTTCTGTTCCTCAGATGTAAATGCGAAAGGATTCCTTTCCTTTTGCTCCCATGTCCTGTTTGTAAATCTCAGCCTGAGACATGGCTGTTCCCTCTGCTGTTCACCTCCTACTCTAACCATTAACCTGAAGGACCATTTCTGAACTTCTAGGTTCTTATTTAGAGATTTTATTCAAGGAGTGAAACTCTCTCAGGCATTACTTTTTCCATAGGCAGTGGTAAATATCAAGCTTGAAGCATGCCAGTCCGATTTCAGATTTAACGTAATATTTCAGTCTAAACCCATCATTGTTTCAAAGAACAATGTAATTTATTAGAGTTACAAAGCAGGCTATAATGGACTCAAATCAATATAATACAATTAAACCACATGAAATATGCAAAGCGCAGTGGCATTTTGGCTCTTCTAACTACTTTATTCTCATGCTCCTATGCAGTGCATGGGCCCACGGGGACCATCTCCCGGTCCCCTGATTTGAAAGGGATCCTGCGAGCAGTGCGTAATACCTAATGGACGTGCATCGATGTCCATCTCACTTCTCCTGGTACTCGGTGAATTAGATGGGGAAGCGGTACAGGAGCTCAAGGTGATTAAGAGAGCCATGCTTGTTCATATAAACAGAAGCTGTTACTACATTGTTCTTTGGAATAAATGGATTGGTAGGTGGATGGGAGGAGAAATACTAAAAAAAGACAAACCCCTTTGCAAATGGTACAATAGCAATTTTTAAAGGCTTGGAAAATAAGGCTAATTATTTAAAATAATTCATAACGCATCCCACTATCAAAATCCTGCATAAAGCAAGTCGTTCATAGACAATAGTGAAATGCAGAATTACCTTATCTGATTACAAAAGGCATTTGAAGCATTTACTGCTTTTAAGCTTTGGTCTGGAAAGGTGCATAGCACCCACACGTTCTAACAACGTATCGACACTGAGATCTTTAATGAGTTTTTCCTCAAACTTTTTTCTTTAATTCCCTTCTGACCATAAGACTTCTTTCATTATGCACATTAGTCCTGGAGCCTGACAACCACACTGTGGGTTTTCCAGCCTGAATAGCTTTAATTCTGTCGGTTTAGCTTCATACTTATGATATGCTAAAGCCAAGGATACAGTATTCTGTTATAAACCTACTTAAAATATCTGAGAGATACCAGCTTTTGGCAATTCTTCAAAGTTTCTGAACCTTCCACCAACTTAATTTTGCAACAGGTATTTGTAATCGATGGTAAGCACTTCACAAGTATATTACTTTCTATTTTGATACAAAGCACGTCTGGACATTTTAAAAGGAGAGGCTACAAAAAATTGTGCCTGAGCCTTCTCCTGGAACCAAGATCGGCATAAAAATTGTTCACGATGGCTTCTAGTGGTGATTCAAAGGTCGGGAGGCTGTGTTATGTTTAATGACAACCGTACAATGGAAGAATTGCGGCCATTAAATATGAAGGACCAGAAAGTACACGCTACCCAAGTAACTTTTACAGATTTGAAAAGAAAGAGCTGTTTCTGAAGATGAGTGTCTCAATTGAAGTATCATGTTTTCTTGAGTTTCTAAATGAAAAAATAAATGTCTCTTGAACTGAGCCTTCTCTTCAGCTGGTGTAAAGGCCCACTCATTCAGTACAACACGGCTGAGTCACTGCACCTGAACTCACAGTCCTGAGGACAATTTCCCGATGTACCTAATGCCGCAGTGGAGCATGGGACTTGGCCTCCAAAGCATTGTAGTATTTGTTTTTAATAGGATTGAAATGGTTTTTGAAAATTGTACCCTTTTCGTAAAAATATGTGATTCTCAGAACTGCTAAGAGCTTTGTTATTCAGTTTACTTGAAATAGAACTTATTCACCTCAGTTCGAGACGGTAGCTGTGGTCTGGCTTTGGTTCAGAGCTGACAGGTTCAGACAGTAGAAAAATTAGGGAATATGCTATTGATGAGAAATCTTTAAAACCGGATGAAAGATTGCAAAATCATGAACAGAAATGAATACATATTCTTTTCCTAGCTCCCTCCTACGTTAGCGCCTCGCTAAGATAACCCTAACCTGATGGTTCAGACAGACAAAATAGGCTTTTAACTGCATCCCTGACACCTCCTCTGGGAGCTTGGTGGGGACTCGGTGCTCAGCAGTTTGGAGCCCTTACTCCAGCACACCTGATTTTTATTTTCGCTGCAGGATTTGGTTTGCTGGAAAGGACAGGTCTACCTTGCCCAGAATGCTTGGGCCAGAGGAGGGCTTGTGTCAGGGAAATTCTTGCTGCATTGATGCTCCAGATAGGTAGGGTTTATGTGGCTTTGTTTTGCCGTGGTGTTGACCTGTGGTCAAGCTGACCTTTGGCCTCTGAGGGTGATTAACCCCCTGTGAGGTTTATTTTCCCAGTGCCAAGCTACCTTTCAGACTGGGACAGGGAGAGGTGACTTGGCTCCAAGTCCTGCTCCAGCAGCTCCAAAACTGCTTCAGACCTCCTGTGGAGTTGAGGGCTTTTGCAGTGTTTGTGTGTAATTTGTTTATTCATTGGATTTCTTGTCACACGTGTATGCAAAGTCCCTTTCACTACAGGCTCAAATATTTGTTTACTTCCAGTGATTGCTTTTGTGGAATCTCTCATTATTCTGAAACCTCTGGCTAAAGTGTCTTTGTCTTGGATGGAGCTAGCTAAGCCCTTGCTGATACCTACCTTTTGCTGCTGAGCTAAATCATGGAATTTGCGCTTTGCTCCAACTATACAAGATAAATTCCAATCCCTCGAGTTATTTTTTTGTCTGTGCTATCTGTATTTGTGGGGTATTTGGTGTATGGGTACTGGTCTTTTTCTCAGCTTTCCTCAG
>NW_010429703.1:20752-31340 GCF_000710305.1 Buceros rhinoceros silvestris | reverse complement strand
GGGAAAGAGAAAAGGAATTAGGGAATTTTCAAGCAATTGGGAAATCCTTTCCAAGGAGCTCTCCATTTTCGGAAGTCTTGGTTTTGTGGCACTCAGTGTAGGGATGTCTGATCTTTAATCGCCTGTTTTTAATTGGTTTTTACATCTGTTCATCATCATTTTACATGGTGTCTATATGCCGTCAATAACTTTTGCATCTTGCCAGCACTTCTCCATGTTAATCCACACTACATCTGACACCCTCGCAG
This sequence comes from Buceros rhinoceros silvestris, assembly GCF_000710305.1. Lineage (NCBI taxonomy): Eukaryota > Metazoa > Chordata > Aves > Bucerotiformes > Bucerotidae > Buceros > Buceros rhinoceros. The sequence goes on along the minus strand of NW_010429703.1, from coordinate 31,092 downwards.
TGAGAAAAATCCTAACTGTTGATCAGCTGATGGTTCATCATCCCATTAACATTACTGGAATTATTTGATTTTGCTTTGTACCTTATGTTCCAAGGAAAAAAATCAAGCAAACAAGACCCATATAAATATATTTTACTCTAACAAGTCCACAATTAGAATTACATTCTGCTTACGCTAGAACGTTAACGTATGTTATCTAACATGTGAAAATAAATATTTTCCTGGATCTGATTGACAGATTTCTTTTAAAGTAGCAGGGCGTTTTGACACCCAACTGTCTTGCTGCCGTTAGGCCACTAGAAGTGGTCAACTGCTGTTCGCTGTGCGCAGAAGCTCTCGCTGTCTTGCAGATCAGCTTCTGAGAAGACTTGCTCAACAGTTCGGCTGCATGCGATTCCTATGGAAATGAGAAAAGAATTCAATAGCAAGTGACAAAACAATATCAGCTAGACGGAGGAGGCTTCTGCTGAGAGTACTCATCTCTGCGTACCCTGGGTACTCGGCGAAAATGAATTACGCTGGATAGATACACAAGGCAGCTAGGGCAAATTATGTCTGGTTTAGAGATGTGGAAGTCGAGACAAAGTTAAAATTAAGGAATCTGCACCAGGGCACAACAATAAAGATGGGAAACAAAGGTGCAGAAAATGCGGCCTTGGCCTTTTGCTTTACCCACATTAAGTTTTCTCCTTCCAACACTTAAGTTATGCTTGTGCCATACCAGATGTCACCTGAGACAGCCCTTTGTTTTGCTAAGGAGGATTGATTCTCAGAGACAAAGTATTGGTGAACTCTCTTGGGCTTGCTTTAAGGAGTGTTGTAAGCACAATGCACTTAAGGGTGAGGTGACAGTAGTTTTTCTCGCTTCTTTTACTTAAATAAACCAGAAATAAAATAATAATATCCTTGATAAGACTTTATAAAATAATTATTTCTATTTGTCTCTGTCTAGTTGGCAATATTACTGGACATTTCTTCTCTGAGTATGGAATTTCAAATCTCACTTCTTTTTCCACTGAGAAAACCAGCTGCTGTTGAGACAGCAGTGTTGAGGTTAACAACATGCGCTGAAGCCAGGTAGCACTCATACTTCATTAAACAGTCACAGATTTAACGAGGAACTTTTGGACAATGCAGAAATCCGCCTGATCTACCTACACATTATTAGATCTGGAGATAATGACAAGCTCAGAAAAAGGTTTCCCTTTTTCCTTCTCTTCTTCCTCTATCGAAATGGCTTGCTGAAATATGGGATCAGCTGGAATCAGGCCAAAAGCACTTTATGGCCATATATTTATAATGGTTTTGTTATGAAGAATAGCATTTGGCTAATGGACCCCTACGACTGCTAAAGGAATATTGATATACGTTCAAATCACAGGTCATATACAAGAGGATAAAGACATGAAGAATCTTGCAGAGGTCGGTTCGTTGTGTTTAGGCATTTTCTTGCTATTTGTTTATTATATTTGCTATTTTAAACTGTGCTCAGTAACACAGCAGCTATGCACTGTATTTTCCAAGAGCTTTTCTGTCCACTCTTTTGGTACAAGATACACTTATCTCTCGGTCACCCAATTCAGGCTTTCGTTAAAAGGGATTAAACCTTTTCACTGAATTCACTTCTTCTGCCAAGGATGCTTCTGTGAAGTACATTTTTCACACTTTTTCCACTATGGCTCTTCACAAAGTTTAGGTCATTTGTGTCAACTTGTAAACAGTCTTTTGGCTTATGATTCTTTTCTGTTATTATTATAGATTAAAGTGGTTTAGTAGCACAGAACTGTAATGCTGAAAGATAATTAGAATGTCCCAGTTTCAGGAGCATGGATATTGTTATGTTAAGCCCAAGCAATGCTCAAAGTAAGGTTTTGACAATAACTCATACCAGATGCTTCAGAGAAAGATGGAAAAACCCCATACAGCACAACGATATAACAGCTAAATGGGAAGGTTCTCGTTATACCTATCGGCTACGAGCTTGAATGCACTCAAGCATAATACATGAAATGTTTGAATCCTTATTTTATCCACAGTTGTTCTTACATATATTGAAAACTAGGTATGAATCTTTACTTTGCCTGTATATTGTAGTACGACACCTTTGCCTGAGAGGCTCTCGGTGCTCTCCCCAGTTTAGAAACAACTCTGAAATACTAAGTAATCACAAATTTCCTTTGATTATTCAAAAGATTCTTCCTTCTGTGTGGTTGGGAACTATTAGCTACTTTTGGCTGGTACACAGAGAGGTTGTAGGACATGCTACTAATGCATATTTTGGAAAACTGTCCCACAGTGCAGGTTTAATGTGGTTCAAGATGAAACTCTAATGCTGTATTCTCAAATCCCAGTGAGTGTCATGAGTCCGTTTTGCAAAAAAGCACCTTATTTATGTACATGAAATTGCTGTTCATTATTAGTACCTAAGAAATACCACATATCTCATTGCACATGCCAATAAAATTTGTTACCTGAGTGAACTAATTCAAAGTCTCACTGCTTTATCTGTGTTATAACAACACAAACTCTGCCTGGATGCATAACTAAAGCCCCAACAGTCTGATACAAATATCTCCGGTCGTGGGGTTTTCTTTTGTCCAAGTGCATTTGGTCTGTTTTTCTGATGAGTTGCTTTCAGTTCTTTCTAAATTTTTTTTCAAGAGAAAGGCAGGAAGGGAATGTTTGGAACATATTTTAGCACATTAGGTTTTGTGCTCATGGCTAGAATATCCAGTGAAGAGCTAGGGATGCTGACAGACACTCGAGTACACGTGTTCCATACAGTAACATGAAAGGCAGAAAAATAGCAATGACTGACAAAAACAATGTAATAAATTACATAGGTAATAAGTAAATGTAGAAAAAAAATGTTGCTAGATATTTGGAGAAGGTATTTGCAATTACTTATATCCAGTCATTTATTTAATACCAGCTGTACTGAAAGCAAGAAACAATATAATCCCAGAAACAGCATGAAGAAATATGGCCAAGGTAGTGATGTATAGCAAAAATATCCTGAAACTAGTGAGAAAACTGAGGCTACCCAAAAAATTCCAACAAGTATAATATATACTGCTTATCTGAATGTATCTTTGCCTGAAGTAGATGCACGGAGTAGAGTCTACTCAGCAGTGCGGCAGTAGGTGATGTAAGGTGTGGGGTTTATTGAATACACCGTGCAGTTCTCAATGTGAGAAAGCAGTCACCCTTTGCTGAGCCTGCGGGAAGTACACACCTATCTCAGGCGGTCCTGGAGAGCAAGCAAGGCTTAGAAACAACAAACTTCCCTCCTCAGTCGCCTCCCAAGAGCAACTTGGGAAACACAACTGGAATAGAAACTTCTCCCAATTCTAGTAAAATCCAAGAGGAGAGAAGCTGAGAACTTGGAGGAAAAGTCCATTGAAGATACCACAAGCCAGACAGTTTTGTAGGTAGGCAGGTTTTGAATTCATTCCCTATCCCTGAACGAAGAGCAAGCAGAAAGGACTATTCGCTCTCAGTTTTGGCAGATAGACTGTCTCACCTATGCAGAACAAACGTATTTGCTTTTTGTGACTTCTGACACATGGATCTTCTGGAGTCATGGAACCACTTAACAGCATCTTTCAAGATGCCTCTTTTGGCATGCGTGCCTGTGGGGTCCCGGAGCTCTTGCAGAAGTTCTGTGCCTGGAGCACTTCTACCTCCCCCATGGTTCAAGTTACACTCAGACTGTGAGGAGACCAGAATATAATACAGGAATATAAGAACAAATTCCTTTGGTTCTTAAAGAGGTCTCCTATGCAGAACATCTGCTGACTTCTGAAGACATCTGCTGAGAGTCCAGAGAGAGGAAATGGTGAAAGGCATCCAGTTCCTTCCTACTCTACACATGGATTTGGTACAAACACTGCTGTGTGTATATAATGATGCAACCTGAAAAAGGTTAGAGATACAAAATCAAATTTTTAAGAGTTAAGAAACTAATCATTTTAGGCATAAGTGTCCATTTTGTCACCTGGGAAGTCAGTGGCTTTAGAAAAGGAATCTTCATTGAGTTAATTACACAACTCCTGTCCTCAGCAGACAATTGTGGAAACGGAAACAGCAAATGCTGAAAAGGAATCTCTATCAGACAACAAGAAGCTTAAGCAAGAGCGTAGGTTAGCAGTGAAAAGAAGTTCAGGGGGAATCAGAAAGTCGGTGTATTGTACGTGGAGTGTGTAGCTTCCCTCTAAATAGTTAGCACAATAAAAAAATAAAACAATCCAATAGTTTAGTTTCAGAAACATGGATTTCTTTTAGGTTATTATTCAATGTGTAGTGTGGAATGTGAGAGAGAATCTTCAGAGGGAGTTACAGCATAATGTTTGAATTTGGTTTTGAAATATTGGAGATATTCTTGCATCCAAAACTCTATGAATCTCTATAAACTCACCTGAAACACGTCATCTTCTTGTTCCTGTTGAGATTAGGGAAGCATGCTAAGAAAATAAATAAAGATGGAAATTTTTTTTTTCTCACTATGTGGCTTTCACAAGAAAACTATAAATAATAAAAAAATCCTTTAGCAGTAGTATAAAGCTGCGTTTGCTATGAGACAGCCTGAAAAGACATTGGCGGGCTTGAAGAGATAGCTGGATGATTTCTAAATATGAGGGATTGTGGTTATACCACTTCCAGCAAGATTCTGATTCAAAATTCCGTCTTTTTGATTCTCTTTCCAACGCTTTAAGAACATAAAAATATCTATTGGTGGTTTAGTTTTGTAATTGGCAAGTCCCTCGATTAATTAGGCATGCAATATAAACGAGTACAACACAAAAGTAAATGTGTGGGAGGCTGATGAGATCATGGTTCTAACGCAGTTAGTTTATTTAATTCTCAGTGAGCCTGAAGTTTCTGGAGGTGTCAAACAGGTTTTTTAATCAGGTCAGGGGAAAAAAAGATGTTGTTGGGATTCATATAGAAGAAACTGCGTAACTGAAGACTATCACTGAAAGTTTATGTTTCTGTTATACACTATTTATAATATCCAAGCTGATATTAAAGCCAGATGACTGTATGGACATTGTAGGCTCTTCTTCCAGAGAAGAAAAGGATCATGGCCACTGGATGTGAGAAGGACTCTTGCTCTAGCTGCTGGGCGCTCTCCAGAGAGGAGGGAAACATCATGGCTGGCACGGATGCTCAGCACTACCCCTCCAACCTGTCTAATTTCTGCTATAGAATAAACACTGGTGGCCCAGGATAGGGGATGGAGCCCACCAGGCTAAGCAAGCTAGAAAGACCCTGAGAAAGGAAACGTCCTTGCCATGTTTCAGAGCGAAGGAGAAGTTCTGCTCTGTCATTTACTTGTGTGGTACCTAACGTGAAGCTCAACAGTAATCTCAACAAAATCAATACACTAATTGCAGAGAAAAGCGTTACCCAATGGGAATAATGATTGGCAGAATTTTGCCCTTAGAATGCAATTAAAGTTATTTACCAGATTGCTGTTTTCAGCATCTTTCTTATGAACTAATTTCAAGAAACAACAGCAATTACGTATCTGTCAAAAAGTGGATTTTCAGGACAGTAAACAGCAACAGTTTGTGTGTTCTCCTTTACCCACCTGTAGGAATGAATTCAGTGACAGACTGGGAAGGGTGGGACACAGCCCACTGCCCCCGCCATGACTGCGAGCGATGTGTAATGCTCACCTCTTTGCTCCCTATTGCTTAGCACGATTTTCGTCATTTCTGACCTACCTTGTGAAAGATGCTTTGACTCACCTCAGCTGAATAATGCCTGCCTTTGCACCACAAGCCTCTCCTGGCTAATTAAACTGGTTTCATCAGAGGAATTTCCTGGCCATTTGGTCACATCCATTCAATACAACACACAAGTGGAAAACTCGTTTGTGTAACTCATGGAATCTGGGTGAAATCATTTAAAATGAGTATGTGTTTAAAGAAGTGATTAAATACTGGAATTGTTCAATGAAAATTCCATATACCAAATGGTGAGATATAATAGCTATCTGATCTGTTAAAAGGAAAAACCTTTTAAACTAATCGATCTCCTCCACAACAATTTATGTCAGTGCCTTTTAAGATGATCCCTTCTTAAATGGGGAGCTGACAAAGAGATATATCTGATACAACTGCTAAATGAATAGAATTGCAATGTGCTAAGGCAATGCATTTAAGAGGTCTTTCATGCATTTTGAGAAGATGTTAAAAATCCTGGCAGCTCTTAAAAAGCAGATTCTTAAGTAGTGTACGTATTGTGCCGTAAGATTATGACTGAATTGGAGAGCGCTGTTAAGACAAAACGTGGTTTTTCTCCTTCTTTTTGTCCAGACTTTCTTTTCAAATGAACTAGGAAAAAATGTTGGGCTTTGGTTTTTCGCTCTGGGGGAAAAAAAAAAAAAAATTGAGCACATTCTAAAAAGGGACAGGCTGTCTACAACAGTTTTACAAAGCCTGGAAGCAATACCTCATTCCCACTCATTCATCCGGCCCATCGTGATCTTGTCCAAATTATCTAGTCTCTGGCTGGCCTCCAGGACAGGCTGATGAAGATCATTTTGTTTGTATGATTTTCTTTGGCATTCCATCATCCGCACATGTAAAGAGGTATTAAAGAATATTGGAGCTTACCACTTTTTTGTTTTTCAGAGAAAAAAGAGGTGGTATCATCACCATTTCAAGAACATATTAGTCAATAACATATTGTAAAGTTTTGTCTTGAAAAAGCAATACAGCGATGCATCCTGCGTCTCCTATGCTAGTTATTATTTATCTCCTATGCTAGTTATTATGTAAGATGGGAAAAAACTTACAATTTTTCATCATAATGTTTGCAGACAGTGACTGGTAAAAGGTGGGGTGTCTTGTATTATTTGTTCCTGCATATTCAAGTGCAGATGCTACATTATATGTAGTATTGAACCAGGAAACATCTGTCCTGAAAAAGAGGTTGAAAAAGCATTGTCAAATTATTCTTCCTTGTCCAGAATTAAGCACTAAAGTACGACCCCGTGTTGGGAGCAGACTGCAAAACACCAGTCTCACGGAGGCCGGCAGGCATATTTACCTAGAGGTAAATCCCATTGAGTATCTACACTCTTCTCCTGTAAAAAAATGAGCCAAGGCGTGGCTATAACTCAAAGTATATCTCTGTACTTAATGAGAAACCTCATACTGCTCACCAGTGTGTCTCCATCCAAGTCTAGGTGCATCGTCTTTCTAAAATCAAAGAACAGTTGAGATTTAATGTTCACCAGTAAATTTCCGCTCAGCTCCCTTTAGGAGAAAGCTTCCGATGCGTAGACAACTTTATATGTCTATAACTCTTTATTTTTAGTGTCACTACCTTGCCTATGAGGCCTCTTCATAGGGGTGGGAAGCTACCTAAATAAGGTGAACACACAGGACTAAATGATGATTTCCCAATCTCAGAATAAGACAGGCAAGAATGTAGAAATAAATAAAGACGAACGGGAAAATATGAGAAAGCAACAAGGTCATATTGATTAACATGGTGTGTAGTACATCTTAGTGCGCCCATAGCCAATGAAAAACAAAGTAATTTCAAGAAACGAGAGGTTTGAGGGACATTCTGGAGGAGGAGCAGTTATTTTTTCTGATGTTTATGGCGAGCTCCTGCAAAGAGGGAGTGATAGTATGGGAGAAAGTATGAAAGTGCCAACTTGAAAAATGAACATTTTAAAACCGGAGTTTAACAGTATGTTCTGGCCGGATGTGGGGATACAACATGACTTTGGAGGAGGAAACAAGAAGTTTGTGTTTGACACGGCAGAGAAAGCAGGAGGAGTAATATGAGCAAGACAGAGGATTGAGAACAGCATTCTGCTTGAGGCAGGCACGTATTGATAATGCCAATGAGAAGAGTACTGCAGAAGCTGAAATTTGTGGTGAAGAGACCTTGGGTTAATTTCTAGCTGATTTGATATTTATAATAGTTATGCATCCTAGACATGCTGAGCAGAAAATATCTTCAAGATTTTGCTCAGAGAAGAGCTAGAAACTGATGATGGTGTTGCCCACAGTGCTCACAAAGAAGAAAGCTTCTCATCCAAAAGAAAAGAAGGTCATCTGAGGCCAGAAAGTGTTATCTGATAATAGAAAATTAGTGATGGGCCGTAGTGTGTGGCTAATGTGGTTAATGCCAAAGGCAATAGTTGGCCACCAAAATGAGAAGAGTGTGTTCTTTCCCAGGTACACCCTAACGAACGGACGATGCATTTGTCCACTGCTGAGTAGGTTAGCACGTAAAGTGACGTTTAGAGGGCCAGTTTTTGCGCTTATCATCTAGTCTGTTGTAGAGGTTGCTGCTTGCCCCAGCCTGGTCCCAGTGTCATGGACAGAGGAGGCGGCACCATCTCTATGCAAACAATCAGAGGGGCTCAACCCAAAGGGCAGGCTTTCGTGGCTGTCCCCTGCCTGGCTGTGGTCCCCAGGAGCTGGATGTGACCTTGGCCCAGCATCACTGTCTCTGTGCCTCATCCTCTGTGCTGTCATGTCTTCGCCAAAAATATCAATGCAGGTGATTTTATTTAAATCCACGGGTAGGACAGATGATGCAGCACTTTGAAGTGCTAGAAGCACCTCCCCAAGGTGACAAGGACTTGTAGGCTGGGGAACAAGCACATAGATATTTCACATAGCACAGAGCATGCATGAAATTCAGATCATCTGAAGGACAGAGTTGTGAGTGCAAAGAGTACTCTCCTCAGGAGCAAATTAAAAGAGATTAAAAATGGCTCCTCTGGTTATTATATACACAGCCAACACGCTAGAGAGAGGCATTCTAGAAATCGAGATACAAGACAGACCACCCTCAAGCAAAGAGTGAGTTATTCTTCAATGTAGAAATAATGGGTGATAAAATTTCTCACTTTACCTTATGCCTCCCATTTTCTAACGAACTAGTGTGCACAGGATACCTGTGCAAAGGATTTTCCAAAGTAAAGAACAAGAGATAGAATCCTTTCTTAGCAGAAAATGAAGATTTAATGAACCATTTGTATTTATCACTTTGTTATGGATGTAAAGTGTTCCAAGACCTCAGTCAAGACTTAAGGACCAGCTGTGATAGGTAGAGAAGAAAACAACCTGCCAACTAGTTTAATCTTTTACACTGTGACAAATCCTGTAACGCACAGGATAAAGTAGTTTTTATTCTGTAATCGTCATCGTAAGCCCATGAGGTGACACAGGAAGCAGCAGCCTCTGTGTTGGGTATGAAAAGAATACCTGCTGCGTCGGATCTTGAAAGGAGTGATGCTCAGAGAGGCACAAGGCTAAACTAGCAAAGAGTCAGGGACAATTTCTCCGTTCATAATAACCTTTAAACATCAAGAGATCTTCTGTGCAGCGCAGATAAATTGCACCTCTCAAACGGGGTATTGAGTGGAGGACAGTAACAGACATGCATGGACATCACTGTGTGTCTGAGCGTGCCCATGTAAGGCACCACATTTCTTGCAAAGATCATTTCAGCATTATAGAGGATGTTACAGATTTATTTGCTTTAAAGAACTCAGCTCATATCAGCCAACAAACGGCAACACTTTGCAGTGAAATTATGCGAGAGAGATGGAACGATATATATTTCTAGTGGTTTAATTTTGATATTTGTCTTGAACAAAAAATGAAATGCATTGCAAACTCAGGAATATCTGATTCACATAGAACACGCCAAGCAGAGAGGTTGGGCATCATTTTTCTGAAATATTTGTCTTGCATTTTATTTTTTAAATACTACATTATGTAAGACAGCTTCATTATGGAAACCAAGTAGTGTCTGGCTTATATCTTTAACCTTTTACATTTTAATGAAATTTAAATTCTATTGTAGATGTACATTTTCACTAAATATAGTTTTTTCCATCAATAGGAGAATGGTTGATACCATGTTTAACATATTGCTCAGGCAGGCTCATTGTGTAGGCTAATAATTGTACTCATGCCAAAAAAAAATTGATGAAGAGCCATGTTTATTTCTATGGGAGTGCTTCCATCTTGCCTCCATATGGAGATGTCACTTCGGCATAGTGTGAGGCAAGTGAAGATCTCCTTTCCCCGCCCCACACCATACCGCTGCTGGAAGTGGTCCTCTGCTGTCCTTGGAAGTTGTAATGCAGAAACACAGTTAAAAATTGCAGGAAGAGGATCGTTCCCAGTGTTTGTTTTGCAAATTCTAGTACGGGCCAACCTCCCGAGTAGCTTGTTGGTATGTAAGTGTGTAGGTTTGTGAGCATGTTCTGATGAGAGGCAGCCACCAGGATGCTGTGGGAAGGAGGGCGGTACATCCACCCTTGGCTGTCACCCCGTTGTGCCGTGGATCATGTC
>NW_010429703.1:4794-20612 GCF_000710305.1 Buceros rhinoceros silvestris | reverse complement strand
CAGCAGGAGCTCCCAGGATCTGTCTCTCTTCACAGGAGTCAGACTCGAAAGCCCATGTATGAATATTTAAACAAAGGGCATTAACAAACCTGCCTGGGAAATGGAATAAGAATGTCTTTTTGAAGAAAATACGCTACCAAAATGACATATAGCCACATGTTTCACCTCTTCAGTCCTAAGTGCTCTTAGTGTTAATTTGTGACTTATGGTTTCTAATGAAAATAGCACTTTGCGCAGTAAAGAGGGTGTTACATTTTCTTCATCTATTTTACAGAAGCGCTTTTGTTGTTCAGGCTCTCCTTATTTAAAAGCTAAGGCTTGTTTTGTATTTCACTGCCTGTCGCCAGCTTGCTGACAAAAGTAAAGGCTATGAATTTGTTAGGCCCTACTTTATAATATATTCTGTTTATCATCATTTCTTTTTCATTATGGTGGTGTTATTTTCGCCGCTGTGCTGAAGGTACTGTCAAAATTTCCATTATAAATATTGTTTCTGAGGGGTTTGTAAGGCTAAGGCTTCCATATTAAAATTCTCTCTGGCTGAAATTTGGCGTGCGAGGCTCGGTAAAGAAATGTTTTCTTTACGTGCAGTTTAAATTGGCTTAGTCATCTTTTTAAAGGAAATTTGCATGTCAGTATCAGGCGCCACACATATACTACAGTCTCATATATTTAAATAACAGCAAGATAAACACCTATTTATACAAAACGTTTCTGAATTTCAATAGGTATCAGTCTGCTACCACTAAAAGATACGGAAGAAAAAGCCCTGATAAAATACATCTCCTCCATAAATACACATTGACAATTTTATGACTTCTGGGTTGCTACAGTAGATTTATACAGTAATGAGTAAAGATGCTGTGTTCAACGTTTGACAGAGATGCAAAGCAAAAATGTAGACGTTAGTAACAGAGGAATAGATACATCATTGTACCAGCACAAGACAGGTGCTTGCTTTGAAGGCATTCTGTTGACACGAGCAAGAGCAATCTTTCAGTGACCTCTTATTTCATAAGACATTCAAGAGGCTTAGTCAGAGTTTCTTTACATTTTAATTTACAGAACCTAATTTGTCCTGTCATTTCTCTGCCTTCACAGGGGCGATACACTTGTCTGACGCTTATTCCTGTCTTAATCCCTTGTTACAGGCTCCTTCCATGGTTTAGTTCACCCACTCACCTCAAGATCTCATGGTTATTGTTTTTCCTCCTCTAAACTTCAATACCCTTACAATGGCAGAAGAACTAAATGCACTCTGAAACAAAATTATAGAAGAAATTTTATTTAATTTAAATATTATTTAATTGAAAAGGTGCAAATATGAAGGAATAAGTGTAGGATGTGCATCGGACACTACTCAAAGAATAACCGTGTTTGTTACAAAAATGAGGAAACAGAGGGGCATCTCATGCCTTGATTTCTGGCAGGGTGCAGTTTTCTTAAAATAAAATAAGGCATGGTAAGACCATTGAAAAGGAGTGACTTGTTTTGACCACTTTGTTCTCTGCCTCTCCTGACCCTCCCTGAACCCCGGGGTGAAGCCCGGTGGGCACCTGCCTGCAGTGCGAAGCTCTGTCTTCTTTCAGTCTCGGGTAGTATGTATTGGCTAGAGAAGATCCATCCAGAGCTACATTGTGCCATAACCCTCTGAGAAAAGGCAGCGGAAAAGATTTCCAAACCTATGTTGAATCTTTGTTTCAAAGCAAGGGGGCAGTTGAGATGCAGTGGAATAATGCTTGATGTAGCCAGCTATTGTCCCGTGGTGCCATTCACTGCCACCTGAGTGTGGTGCAGAGGAACCTGCCCGGTGGAGCATCGTGCGCTGTGGGTTCCCTCTGATGGGCACAACTGCAGGAGCAGCAGCCGCCATCGCCTTCCAGAGACCTCCAGGAATCTCCATAAACTTCTTGCTGACGGTCTGACACTTCAAGGTTCTTCTTGTTTTCTTTTCTTTTTCTTTAATAATGATTACCACTTCTGTAACTGTCTTTGGAGACTAAGACATTTCCATGGCTCGGAGCATATGCAATATCTTGCCTGATTAAGATCAGTATATATGTGTGTGAGTCTCATCTTTTTAAAAAAATGTCTCATGAAAGAAAAAATGCCCAGCAATTAAAGTATGTAAGAGATACTGTGTTTGTCAATAGAGGCAGAGGGCAATATACTGGCAATATATGGGAGGGCTGAGACTACTACCCCTCTCTGGGGTCCATCCCCTTCGTGTTCCTCCAGCCCTCGGAGATGCAGAGGGGTAAGTTCTAACGAATCCAGCAGCACCCACTGCGGGACAGATCCTGCTCTGTGCTCATGTGCTTACCGAAGTGGACTCAGAAAGCTTCGTAGCATCAACAATGCAGTGCCAAGACACTGAACCTTTTTAATATCCCTAGCTGAAGAGCTGCACAAGCTCCCGGGTCCTTCAGTCAAGTAATAATTCACAGGGTATGAGGAAGAGTAACTGAGATAATTCTTCAAGAAAAAAAAAAACAAACCAACACCCAGCAAAGCTGCAAAAGTGCCCATTTGCTGAGTATTTATTTAAGGGAAAAGAGTTTTATATAATGACCCATTATTGTAAAAGTCCATTTTGCTTCATGTATGTACACAAATGACTGTACTTCGGAGAAATTCACAGGTGAAGCTTAATCTTTCTCTAAAGCCATTTTGGAAGATGACTGATAGTTTAATTCATTCCCCCCCATATGTCCTAAAGTCCAGAAAAATAGGTAGTTATATGCACTGTCAGCAAGGTAGCTACTGTGGCGTGCTTTTATGGACTAGATAATAATAGAGCATTACAGAGTCTTTCAAGTTCCTTCTCCTTCAAAAGCCTTTCTATATTAACATATTTTACAAAAAAGCAAATTCTTTCACTTTTGGAGGCTGCATTCTAGTACTGAGTTTCAGAGAACGACCTGGGAGCATAAACAGAATTGTAATGTTGCCTTTTGAATAGTAATGTATTTAATCTTTGTAAGATATTGCATGCAGGAATATAAGAAAAAAAAGAAAAAGACAGAGCAAATGTGCAAACATAACAGCAAAATCCAGGTGGATAAGTGTGGAGCTCTAGCTGGTTCTCCGCAGCATACAGCGGGCTCATGGGACGGACACCATGTCAAAAGAGCATTTCTGTGAGTCATTTTTTCACTTTCTCTTTCAAGAGAGGAATGAAAGAACTCAGGTGAATGCTGCAGGGTCATCTCTAGGAATGAGATTCTGCTGATACGTGGACCTCAGTCTAAAGGTGTTTGCATAACTTTTCTCCCGTAATGGTTAAAAACCTTCCAATTTCCAGTTCCATTTCTTAATGAACATTTTATTCTTTTTGTTTTACTCTTGTGCCAATATTGTCTTTAAGTTAAGCAGCTCTTCTTCTCCCCCGGTGTTAAGCTCCATGCTGCATTCAGAAAGGAGCCCACGTCTCCTCTCAGCCTTTCGGCAGCAGTAAATTGTTCCATCCGGTTACCCATGGGCATGCTTTGAACAGGAGCACAATGAACTCGTCCCTTCTTTCCAAACACTAGCTTTAAAGTTGGCTTCCTGCCACTTGTCACTCAAAAAGCAAATGTAAGAGTGGTTGAAATCGCTCAAATGTCTCTGTTATTGCTCAGCTTGTTTTGCCTATCCCTCTGGTGACCAGAGCTAAACAGTAACTCCTGAGACAGATGACAAAAAACTGCAGTACACAGGAAAAAATTGACCAAATTTAACATTCAGGTACACTTGAATCAACCTTAGCAAACCCATGGACTGTTATGAAAAGTGTTTTCACTTTCTACTATTAATCATACTAGAATTACACCCAAAGACTAAACCTTTTTTTATTACCTACACTTTCTTGTAGGAGGCCCAGATTTCCGTTTGGATGTTCCCTCAAGAAAATACCTGAGTGATGTCCAACACGCTCCATTACTGGAGGCCCCAGTGAAGGGTGCAGCGGGCATCATTTTATCTTACCACAGGACAGACATCAATAACTTTCTTTCTCTGTCCAGATTGCTATTTCCTTCATATGACACTTGTGGTGCTTGCATTACTCATCCCCAGAAAGACACAGGTGCAGCGGGTTCAGTGCCAGTGAGTTCAGCACGGTGCGATAAAGTCGAGACAAAGCACCTAATCAATTTTGGATGAAACACACAAACCTCTCCAAGAAAAATAAACCCCAGAGTTAATTTACTCGGTCATCATCACCATCAATTATATATACAGCATGTTTAATATTAATTGCTGCTGTGAAAATACCAGGCTTCTCTTTTTTAAAGAACTGCCTATGGTCCCCAAATATAAAAGAGGTGTAAACCAAAATTGTTATTCCGTGTACAGATCCTGTACGTCTTCAGTGGATCAAAAATCAAGGATTCCGATCTTTCAGCTGGAAGTTAGAAATTCAAATCCAAAGGAAACCTTTCCCAGGCTTCACTACTCTTGCCTATTAGAGGAATGCTGTCAGAGGGCAAGAGCTTGAATCCAGGCTTTTGGCACGAGACCATCTCTTATAGTAAAAATGAAGCAACCTCAAAATATACTATGTCGTTTTCCTGCCACGTGAGTTAAAGCAGGAGAGAATCCTTTCCTAATGACCCTGACCCAGAATAAGTGCGAGCCTGCTTAAAACGCTGCTTTACCATTGAGGAAAATTTATAGCACTGTAAGTACCGAACATTTGGTCACAGCACTTTCACTATAGGTTTGCCTAATGAGTCTGTAATCATCATCTTCTTGTCGAGGATTTTCATCCCGCCAGGGTTGGTCTGACATTCACCGAGGTGCTCACATTTGTTAGGAGGAGGAACCCCGCAGCAAAGCGACGCTGGCGGCAGCAGTTAGGAAATGCTGGCAGAGGTGGCGGTTGGTGGGAGGACAGCTGGCGTGCAGGGGGTGCTGCAGCTGGGTCTCAGCACTGGGATCCTCTGGAAGGGGAAGACAGGCTGGTGAGAAGTGCCCTTATGCTACTACTACTCGCGTTGCTCACCTTGTGCATTGTGAAACTGGGTCTAATGTTTAATTTTGAAAAATGTGTAAATTTAGTGATAAATATATCCCAGTTAAAGATCATGTATGTATGCAGTTGGGCAGAAAAAAGAATGTTTAAACTGTGATGTTCAAAGATGGTATGAGTGTCTCATTTGTTTTTTCAGAGTCCTGACTCCCCTGAACTGCTGCAAGTATATTCCAGAGTCTTGGAAAACAGCATAAAGTTGTTGAAAGTACATTTTGCAGAAAGGTGACCTCAAAAGTAAACCATTGCCCCAGGCAAAAACACGTTACCAGGAACTCCTCGGAGACAGGGGTCTAATTCTTCCCTTCCTTAGGCTGGTTTTATGCCAAAGCATCTCTGTTTATCCTACTGGAGTTGTGATTGACACCAGCAAGGGATGGCAGAGCCGGTATCCCTCAACAAGAAGGATGTTTATAAGATAGGAAAGACGGATCTCTTTGTTCTTGCACTGGGGGCCATTGCCAGTGGTGAGTGGAAAGCAGACGGGGATGGGAGCGCTCCTGTCCTGCAGTGTGGGGGTCCTGGAAAGGCTGCAGCGCACTTGTGAAGTAGAGAAGAAATTATGCCACTGCCATCCTCACTCCCACTACCTTTTACAGTGAAACAATTGCCTTCAGCCTGAACTGCAGCTCACTCTGTCAATGGTGAAGAATATTTTAATATTAAAATTTTGTCAGGCAAGCATTCCTCGAAGAGATAAGTGCTGCAAGTAACAAAGTTTTTTAAAAATGTAGCTTTAGTGTCTTTAAAACAACTTTTCATTAAATATCTTTTGGCCATATGTACTTCCATGGCACAACAGTAGTGCTCCCTAAGATGTCATGATGTTATTTTTATGTTGCTAAGTGCAACACGAATCTAACTGCTTTTTATGACATTTGTTCAGCAAAAGCTTCTCAGAGAGACCAAAGCAAATTTGTTAAATGTTTCATGGTTGGCAAGTTTGATTCCCACCAAAAAAAAAAACCATAAAACCCAAAAAACCCTCCTGTCAAAGAATTATCACCCAGCTGTCAACAGATGTCACATTTCATGCAGGAAAGGAAGAACCCAACCTGAAAAAAATACATCCAAATTTGCATCAGCTTGAATCCGAGAGGATATAGAAGGAAAAGAGAAAAAATTGTTTCAAATAATTTCCATAAAGTTGCATAAAGGGTGGCTACGTCATAAATCAGAGCTGCAGGCAGCACAGGATGTAGGGCATTGGCTGGCTGCGGGTCCTTCAGCTCCAGGGGTGCAGGTTGCAGCTCTTCCCCCTTGGCCAGCCCTGCGGTATGACCTAGCAGTACCCAAAGGCTGTGTGTTGTTCAGAGCATATTATTACAAAAGGTCTTTTTAAAGATCATCCAACACATATGATATTTTAACTTGGTTCTTCTGACGTCTGTAAAACTCAAGAGCTACGATGTTAGAGACTAGAAATTTGGAGGTTAAACCATGAGCTTTAGGCCACTAGCTTTAAAGAAATTGGAGGCATCTGAGACATTGCTGAAGATCAGCTCCTGTGCGAACACATGGGGAGGGAGCCAAGGGCTGCGCAAGCCATGCAAAGAGAGAGCAGGTGGCCCAGAGAGTGCCAATCCCTTAACTGGGATGTACAACACCCCTGTGAAGAAGGTGCTATTATCTCCGGTTTTACAGCTGGGAAGTTATTTTAGGTGTGACATTTTTTTGTTTGATCACAACATTAATTTCAAGAAGAAGAAAAGCAGAATGATCTGCTGTGGCTTCCCTGCTAGAAAGGAAAACAAATAAATGCCTCTGAGAAACATCTTGAAGGAAGAATGAAGCACTCGCCATTTCTCCGTTTCTGTTTCAGAGGTGACTTCCTCAAGAGCAGCAATATATCCTGAGACCCCAGTGGTGAGGGTAAGGAAGGTAGTCAGCATATTAGGAAATTACAGTTGCTTCTTACTATTTATGACCTGTAATATCCTACCTCAGTCCAGTCTGCGCCCCTGATAGCTTGTCTTTGGGGGACATTTATCATATGGTGTTGAAGGATTTAAAAATAAATAAATAAAAAGTTACAAATCCAGAGTTTATGCGAAGAATAATCCAGAAGGTAGATGGGGCTGATGGAAATGGAAAAGCAGATCAATCAAATTTTCTATTAAAAATACAGGGTTTGAACTAGTTGTTAAAAACCAACTAAGCTGATAATTAGTTGACCTTTTGAGATGGGGGGCCATCTAGTATGAATTTGACAGCTATTACCACAGTGGTGTCCTGACTCCTTGCCAGAGCCAGAATAGAATTCAATTTTAAAATGTGAACACACATAATTAGATAAAATTTGGATCATCTAGGCCCTCACAGTGGTCCATCGCATTTCAAAGGATCGCCACGCACAGCGACCACAAAGGGAGACATCCACGTCAGCCACAGACTTGTGGTTTCTACAGAAAAGGAAATCTCACGTGCTTTTCTACTCCTTATCAGGTTGGCTTTATCTTACATATTTACTCATTCTTTTACTTCTCATCAAAAATACTTCCTGCTACGAACAAGCTTGCTAAGGAGAAACTTTTGTCCGTGGTTCTGGTGGGTTTTGTTATGTAAGCACATCCTAGACATTTCAGCTTTTTTTCCCCCCTTGTATCAGGGTTAATTATTGAGATGAAATTGCCATCAGTGCAATAGGCTTGCCATTCCATTCCATTTTCCTCTCTTTCCCAGTATCTAATGGAAAGTTGCTGGGATTCTCAATACTTGTTGGTGGTTTGGGTTTGTTTTGTTCTTTTTTTTCATTGAATAAAATTATCTGAATCAACTTTCTGTTGTTTTAAAACTTTGACTCCAAGATAGACACAATTACCACTTCTGTTTCCTCACAGCGAGGGGGGCAAAATATTTCACGGTAGCCAGGGAGCTATCAGCTGATCAATCTCACTGTGTCCCTTCCCTTAAAGTCTAATTGCATCCTACCAGCGAGATCCTCCGTCCTCATTGATTACTTCGCGCCCTGTAGTTCTTACTGATTCACTTCTCCCATTCTCAGCTTTACTTAACATGGATTTCTCTTCTTTTTCCAGACGTTCAGAAACTCCTTTACAAGCAATGAGACAACCACAATGTGTCCACGGTTGCATGAAGAGATAACTGCCCCGCTGGTATAAATTCCTGCAGCTGAACTTTTATAGCTTTCTATTAACTTTGTGGGTGTGCGTGTGTAGATGTGTGTGTGTGTATACGCATTTTTAAAGCACCTCTAAAAAAAGCCTTTTATCTTTTCAAACCAACAACAGGTCAATGAAATTCTTTTGCATTCTGCAGCTGCGATCTTCTTATCGCTCCTAGAGTGGCAATCATTTCACTCTCATGACTGAATCTTTTTCTTTAGTTTCTTGAAAAAATGCACTAACAGCTTTGCCCTTTTTCTTTTGTTTGACTCTTGGCAGTGGGATGGTGGCAACTGATGCACTCTGAGTGCTTTTACAGACACAGCAGCTTGTTGGAGTGTAAATATGATGCAAAGAGAATGATCTTACCAGTCCTCACAGGTTATATAAATGTGACTGTAGAAAGGGCATGGAAAAAAAATAAATCTAATTAAAGACATATATCTGACAAGAGTCTTGATTGTACACAACTAAACCTGAAAGCAAGTACTTGTGTTTGACACAGCCTTAAATCATCCTGAATGCATACACAAACCTATCGACTTTGAGGCAGTATTTCTTTTCACATTGGTGTGTGGGTCTGGAAAAATCAAGGCTGGGTAAGTTTGCTTTAAGGTTGGATGACTTGACTATGTTATTTAGGCAGCTTGGGGATAGCAAAAAATGGTGAAAAGGTTTCTTTAAAACAAAACGTTCTTCCTTTTGGGTGTGTGGGAGAAGGTTATGATGCTCTCTGTCACACAAAGCCATAAGTAGCAGAGCTGGAGACAAATGATGCCAAGAGAAGTTGGTTTTGCTGTATTTCTGGAGGGAGCCCAGCTCTTATTTTGCTGTTTTAGAAGCTCTGTCTTTAAATGCATAAGAACTTATCGGAGCTTGATGAAATCCACAGCTGTGCAGATAACAAACATAAGAGATACTTATGTTCTACTTAAGACCTACTTGAAATTACAAGAATAGAAATAAACCTTCTTATAGCGCTGGTAACAGCATCGTGTGTCTTGATTGTCAGCTGGTACAAGACTCCTATGTCTTATGTCCTTTGCTTCAGGGATTCTAACATCTCCCAGGTTAAATATAACTCGCAGTAATTTATGCTCAATAATTAACCTTTCTTGTTCATAATCACATTCTCTGTTTACCTATCAGCCACATACCACCAGTGCAGCCGTCTGGCAGAGTGTTTTGGAAAATATCTCTCCACCCTGAAGAAAATCTGAAAGTGGATTTAGAAAATGTTTTCTAATTTGTCATAAAGGCAACATTATTACTGTTGGCATAAATAAAATATTTGGATAATAATTAGTCAAAATTCTCTCCGACTACTTTGGCATTGTAATACTATACCTTCGACAGCAACCTTATCTATGGAAAGCTGCCAAGCCTGTGAGAGATAAGTCAAACAAGGTAAAGAAGGTTCAGGGAATGGCAAATCCGTCTTAAAATAGGTCCATCACAATGAGAGAAGGAACAGGAAGGGCAATTTAGCAGATAGAATAGAGTAGTCATGAAAAAGAGCTCATGGAGCTTGCATTATGTATAGGATGCGCAGGCAGACAGCTGGTTCAGACTGTGTTTGTTTCCAAGCTCAAACATAATATCCCAGCTCAGCCACATCATGAAGATGATTGAGCGAAAACTGCAAAGCATCATTTCGTCTCTAACTTTGCAAGCCCTTGCTGGGCTAATTACCACACCAAAGACAAACTCTTTGGACTGTTCCTAGCCAACAAACACACTGGTAAGTTGAGACGTGTTGTTCCTGGCTTTACTCATGTCATGCATAGCACGACAATTCTTTTGTTGTTGTGTAAAAGACCTGGGAGAACAGCTCCTGCAATCAGTCACCATCCTGTTGATTTAACTCCTGGCAAGATCAAAACTAAACATACTTTCAAATACATCCTTGCTACTGATGCCATGTCTTAGACTCATAGAATCACAGAATGCTTTGGGTTGGAAGGGACCTTCAAATGTCATGCAATCCAACACCCCTGAAGGAAGCAGGGACATCTTCTACTAGAGCAGGTTGCTCAGAGCCCCAAGGTCCAACCTGACCTGGAATGGTGCCAGGGACAGGGCATCTACCTCCTCTCTGGGGAACTTTGCCATGTTTCACCACCCTCATTGTAAAAAAATTCTTCCTTAGATCTACCCTAAATCATCAAAGTAAAAAAAAAAAAACTTTCCTGGCCATACTTCACCAGTATGTTTTCCAGGGGAACGTTTGCTAGCTGGTTGCATCATCTGCCTGAACCTTTTGTCCTCTGGGCAACTCTTTCTCCCTTGATCTTTCAGAAGCGTGGGCTACAATATAACTTACTGTACAACACTGAGAACGGTGAGAGCTTTCCAGTTTTGTCCCCTCACTGTGCATTCAGATCTGAAACAATCCCCAGCTGTCACATGTGTCCAGTAGGCCATGCATAGTATACACATGCATAGCACACTCAGGTACAAATGCTCACTAAGAAGCAAAACAGAAAAGAGAAGCAAAGGCTAAGCTGGATCTCTTAGAGTAGCAGCCAGAAGAAAGTCTGAGAAGTGAAAATGCTGATTCCAGGAAATAATCTTAAATTGGTAAAGATCTTGCCAATATGAATCTTCCCTTCAAAGCAGAGCAGCCAGGCTGGTTCATTCCTTTCCTGTTGACAAACCTTTCTCTTTAACTGTTTGGTATTTATCAGAATACATTCATTATCTACGGTTTGACAGCTTTACAGGTGTAAGAATCTCAATATTGCTGTGTGCTGCCAATCGTTTTATGACCTGGCACTGCAGGCTTGCAAATGTCCGTGACAACATTCCGTACAGTTGATCTACCAACACTAAATTAACAGCGCAATATCAGCAATCAGACGTAATAGACTTTAATTAAAGGTCCAGTAATGATAGTAAGTTGGTGACTGGCCACAAGCTCCTCTGCAGTTAGGCCAGGCAGGTAGATTGTCTATCACAATAACCGAGCAATCTTCTGCTGAGCTCTTCCCCCGCTCCAACTGCTGTTGCCATTGGCACAGCAGCTCACCACCACACTCTGGTATCAGCTCTGCTTTGCCATTGCGAGTCCCAAATTGCAATCCAAATATTTCCTCTTTGCAGTATGGGAAGCTGCTGTAAACCACACGTTCCAGGTGCTAGGCGCAGCATGCACGAGGCGTTTGGCAAGGGATGCTGATGATCTGAAATTTTCAGTCAGTAAGCAGAGCAATACAGTGATACTTCTGACTAAAGATGTTTTAATTACAAAACAAAAGTTGAGATAATAGGCAACCTGGCGCTATCAAACCATGGAAAAAACCACAGCCAGCTTACAGGGCTGCCGAATTCCCACACTGTTACACATCTGGTATCAATTCGATCCTCTATTTCTTGTCATTAGCTTTGCCCTGCTGAAGAAAAAGGAGGGGAAAAAAATGGAGCATTTTTACAATTCTGCTTCTTTGTACCCCCGTGTATGACAGGAAATGGATTCTAAAATGCTGCCAAGAAAACTGCTAAACCTGACATTCAGAAGTGCTTCTGTAAAAATCTGATTACATTTTACATCTCGTGAAAAGACGTGAAGGCTTCACTGATATCAGAATAATCCATCAGCTTTCACTCCGCATAATTATTCCTTGCCAAAGTGGTGCTCAGGGAAGAGGACTGGAAAATGCCCTTAAGTTCTCATGACCTCCAGCTGTGGCAGAGTTCATATGCTAGCAAATATTTGCATGAAATCCTGGTTATAATGAGACTAATTGCAAGACCTAACAGACTTCATTAAGGACAAGATTTCCCCTAATATCATATGTTTGTTTTTAAATGAGATTATTTAGATGACGCTTTCTCCTACTCTCACAATGTGCTGTTTGCTAAAGAAGAAGTCAGGCACCACTAGTGAATTTTTAGTATGCAGCTCTACTAATGATCATATCCATCTTCAAATTCACCATTATTTGCTAGGATGTGCTGTTTCAGAGGGGAAAAGAGATCTTTCCAGAAACTGCCTATTCAGAACGTGCTCATTGCTCACCTGGTTACCAATAACTCACACCCTCAACATCTCAATGGCTACTGCGATGTGAAATCAGCACCTTCCACGTTAGAGGCAGCTCTGCTCCAGACAGAGGGAAGCTGTGTCACAACAGCAGTGCTGTGCTCCACAGTTATTCTCGGAGACCGGTTTGTGCCGTGCACCAGCTGCCTCCCCTCTGCACCCACTGGCAAGGGGTACGTCAGCTCAATCCATAGCACAGGGTTACGAGGTGCATCTCGGCTCAACACGCAGGCAAAGACAGTGCTCATCTGTCTGGGGTGGGAGCAGAGCAGGGTGGTGTCTCTGTGCAGTGTCCTACCTAGACAAGCACGGCTATTTTTACCTGAAATGCGCCTGAATGCAAGGATGCTCGTTCTAAATTTCAGGTCAGTAAACTCAACTGCAGGAGGGATTTGTGTGTTTTAATAACATCCTTCTGTGTTTTCAGACCAGCGTGGTCTTCATTTCATGTTCTAGAAGTCTTGATTTTATCTCAGTGTGATCAAGAGACATTTAATGCATCATCCCACTGAGGGGCCCGTTCCACCGTGTAGCTGCTCCTTTCCTCTGCTCTGATTGTGGAGATTCTCCTAGGAATCAAAACCCCCTGCAGTCATAATTTTGGAGCCTACATAACAGAGACAGCGAGGAAGAAGTCTCCTCTAAGAGTAGAGTTTCCGTGTTCAAGCTATATCCACCCATATATAATCTATACACACACAGAAGTATTTGTACGTACACACGTAGTTGTAACTACAGCACTAAGCACCCTCACCAAACATCAGCTACCATAGCTCCGCAGGCTAGGGACAGCTCATGAAAGTCCATCAAACCACGGTATAATGAGAACACAAGTATCCACTGGCAAAGACCTGACAGACCACGGAGGTGCTTCCATGTTGACTGGTGAAAGAAATTATTCTCTAGGTTTTCTGAGAAACTGTTAAGCTTTTAGGTTTTTATTCAATCTAGGATTTTAAAAAAAAAAAATAATCTTACCTTAAACAACTTCCAACGTTCCTTTTTGGAAAATACACTACACTGTTAATATAGCTTTAGGAAAAAGAAAACCCAACCGACTTAGCAAGTTAATCTTACACATTTCCTTTTTAAAATACGTAACTTTACAAGTATACTTAAAGTCTTCTTACGGTGTTTGTTTAATCTGATTATACAGCACTCTGTATGATGTGAGTACTGCTCACGAATCGGCACATCCCTGGCCCTGGCACTTTCCACAGTGATCTCGGAACCTGGCTGGTTTGTTCATACCCTCTTGGTACCATAATGCGGTGCACTGAGGATCTGTTTGAAAGCTGCGTGGAGCTCTGGGCACTGCGTGAGAAAAGACACATTCCACAAGCAATAGATCTGCCTTCGTTTTAACATTTCCACTTAATTTATTGCTATCCAGTTATTTTGAGCTTTAATGGGTTGCTATTAAGTATTCAAAAAGGAATGAAGTATCTTCCCCTTAAGTCAGGAGTTTTTCCTTTTCAAGATGTCTCAGATGCCTCGTCGAGATTTCAAGCATCAGACATACTATCCTTTCACGCTGTTTTATTGTTCTTCTCTTTCATCGTGGGAGTGGACACGGCTATTTGTAAATACCTACACAGTACCCAATGTATCGAATAGGGAAGGGACCCATTTGATTTTGACCAAACTACAATGTTTTTGATGATTCTAGCTCTGCACAGTTACCGAAACTGTTGCTATGTTACCTAAAGACATTTTGTGGCACCAGAAATTACAGAAAAGATTGAAGAGCTACCCCAGATGAAACACAACACAATGTAATTCTAGCGTGTCCTTTCCTTTTTACTTTTTTCTTTTTTTTCTTTTTTCAAAATTTGGGAAGTTTACTACAGAAGTTTCCTTCAAAGTAGAGAAAAATCCCTTCCTTGGAGCTTTAGTGGTGAGATATCTAAGTGCCAGCATAGTCTCTAGAGGGTTTTTCTTCAGCTGTTTGGATTTTTAACTTTTTGAAACAATTAAAAAGAAGTACTCTTCTTTTAAACACTCCTGTCTAACAGCCATGCTAATACAATTTACTACATACTTAGGAATGTGGTAAAGCTCATGGAATGATGCTGCTTACAGAGACATTCAGTTTCCTGTTTCATACTTTTTATATGTAAAAGTTCCTTCTTTGTATCCCAGGTCAGGACACCTCAGGAAGCAGACAGCGTTATTAAATTCATGCTATTCTGTGTTGGAGAATACAAATCTTGAAGACTTAAAAGGTGCATTTCCATAGCAGAAACAGCGACACCCGCTCAAAACACACACAAAAACAACTGTGGCATTGCATTCCTTCTGCGTCTGCTGATGGAGCTGAGCTTGTGAAGTCCATCTGAACACGATGCTGTCTTTGGGCTGAACACAAGAACAAACAGTTTTTCCTTCTCTGTTGCAGAGACTGAATGGAAAGATCCTGCTCTGTAAGGTCCCTCAGAAGTGGCAGCGATAGATAAATGATAATGCCCTTATTTGTTGGCGTTTGGGGCTTGTTTCACGTGAAAACCAGCAAAGAACCAAGTTCTACAGAGGGAAAGCACCACGTTGGTGCTAAAGCTTTTCTGTTTAGCAATAGTGAATCTATTGTCTACAAAGCTGTGTAATGAGAACAGCAATGCAGGGAGTGATTTCCCTATAGGTTTGATCGGACTGGGATCCCGCGAGACTTGAAAATCCATCATATAATAGCGTTCAGGTTCTCAATGAGACTCAAGTTTTGCTAGTAGGACAGATTGTTTATCAACCAGTCTTAGTAAAGATTTGGATTAGGCTGCTATTTGTAAACTGTGCTAAGTAAAGAGTAGCACGTAACGCATGATCTGCACATGGACTAGAAAGAAAATGAAAAAACAGAAAAATCACAGTTTCTTCTTCATTCGGTTTGGATGTACCAGTGCTGAGTTCACATCTCTCACAGGGCGTCACAATGGCTGCCCTGGGTTCAACTAATCATTCTGAGCTGTTGCCTTGAGCCTTCTGCCCTCATCCTCTTCTCTCAGCATCGCTCACCCCCTCTTTGCCCTGCTTCACTACCTGACCACGATCTCCTCAACGTAAGAGGTTAAATAAGAGCTGTGGCAGTGAGTAGCAGAAAAACACTCAGTGTTAGGTCCTGATTTAAAGCTGATACCACAGTATTAATAATTTGGTGCTATGTCAGTCACCAAAGGCTCTAGACACCGAATTTGCTAAGCTTCTCCCCATTTGTCCCTAAGACGGCTGCTGCGTTCCCCCGTAGCAAAGTTGCTGCAGGTAAATACAGCGGAGGGTTAAAATTTTAAACATAAGGAAACTCCGCTTTTGCCAAACACCCAGGAGAAATTTGAATCCATCTTACAGTGCATTTCAATTTCCATCTGAATTTCAAATGATAGGAGGACGGGATGAATTTTCAACAATGCAGATTGTCAAATAATTGGGACGGATCTACATAAAAAGTTCTAGTCTGGAGAAGATACCCATAAATTCTGTATCTTGATTGAGAAGGAACATGTGAGTGCCCCTGCAGTACTGCTGAAAAGCTAGGAGCCTCGCACTGATGTTGGTGAGTTTTGGAGCTGCCCGAGAAACCAGAGGATTCACCCATGGCTTCTCGGGCCAAAGAGAACAGTGTGGTACCCAACAGCAGAAGCCAGCTGTA
>NW_010429703.1:0-4664 GCF_000710305.1 Buceros rhinoceros silvestris | reverse complement strand
TCTTTTATTGCCATCATGATGATAGATGGTTTAAAAATATCAAATAAGCATCTTTTGTTTGTTTGTTTGTTTTTCAGCTGCATAGGAACATACAGAATTCAATCCATTTTCCTATGTTAGCAGTAATAAAGACTTTTTCCCTCACAGAAAAAATAGCTGCAGTTCACAGGCAACAGAGAGAGAGTGAGAGAAGAGTGATGTCAGCCTGGACAGGTTCTTATATAACCACTCCGTACGTGCAGGGATGTTAAACAAAAGTTGTATATATATGTAAAAAAACCCTTTGTGGGCCAGCAATTTTGGTTTTGATGCTGTTTAGATTTACAGTGCTTCTTCTGAATTTTGTTGTGCTATATTTCTTAATGATCTACTTGCTGCAGTAAATAATTCAGGAAATCATCCTGTACTCTATTGTTCTTTGGGTATATGGATTTTTATTTTCCTCTTCAAAGCTGGAGTTTCTATTGTATGTGGAAAATTTCAAAGCTCTCCAAGGAACTGAATGCAGGTTTTGTAATTATAACAATTTCTAGCCCCGCACCTGTACATCTGATGTACCCTTTAGGGAATAGAGCAAGACAAAGTGTATCAATTCCCTCTGGGTAAGATGTGGCAGGATTTCCATTTTCCGGTTTTCCAGACCACCTAGGCTTGTTATTTATAGATCATTATGGATTGCTATTAGGCAATAGTGGATTGTTGTGCAAACACAGACAAGATGCATAGCGCAGCCCACCAATAAAAACCTGACTGCACGAATACAACTCCTTCTTCGGCAGTGGTGCAACCGGATTTTCACAGACCACACCAGAAACAGAAACACAGGACTTTACAGCATCAGTCTTCTATCGAAAGATAGCTCGAGGTCTTCAATGAGAAACTGCTATTAACTGCTTTTGGTCACATAGAAATGTCTGTCAAAAGAAACCTTTTAAAGGTGTTCCAGTCTGATAAGTGTAACGAATACTGCAAATTTCCGCTTTTTTTTTTCCTGGAGTTATGCTTACACTGTGTACACACATATGCATAGGCAATATAAACCATTATGTGCAACTGAACGTGGTGAAAGGGTTTTTATATACTATTCTGTATTCACCATGCTGCATATTATTTCGTATACAAGGGAATGTCGAAAGAGTGCACTGAGCTATCAAATATTATGATCTAAAATTAAACTATTATTTTTCTAGGGGGCAACTTTCTGTTGCAGTTTTTTGAAAGCATGACATGATGACAATGATCTACTTGATTTCCATCTGTTTATAAAAATTAGGTCTGACTGCTAGGAAGGTGTTAAATTCGTAGGGAATGCTCAGCCCTAGTTAAGTCAATGGCAAATCCCCATTTCACCTTGGTGCTTTCTCAAATCACCTTTGAAGACCGGTTGCCTTTCTGCCTCTGTTATCATTTTAATTATGCTGCTACTGCTTTTTTAATTACAGGCACACATTGAGTTGTGTCTCTTGTGCTGCTTCTTCGTATTCCTCCATTCAGGATTTGAAAGCTAGAGGAACATCTGATTAAAAAGGGTATCTGAGTATTGCCTTCACTGATCCCACTCCGGTTTCTCAAACATTTCAGTGTGAGGGTGCACCAGGAGCATCAAGTCTTGCTGTAATTTGTGCTGCACCAGCGTTTCAGTGTTGCTTGAGCAAGAACAGCAAGAACAGCAAGAAGAGCAAGAACAGCAAGAACACACACCAGCCCTGCTCCCTGCTTTTACCTGTGCCAAGCAAAGCGCTCTTTGACCCAAGCCAAGATGAGACAAGGCCAGAGCAAACTTGTGACATTTGTGATATTGTGTGTGGGCAAAATAATATGGTGTCTTGTTACATATTATTCCTGCAGAGTGAACAGGTAGGACATCGAGGTGGTGAAATGTATGCACATGGCAGGGAGGAGTGGGGGGATGTGGGGAGGTGGTGACCAGCAAAACAGAGAGCACCCAGCCTGACCTGCAGACTGGAGCATGGCTCCTGTGAGCACAGTCACGTGGACCAGCCCATTAAGTCCTATAATCCACCTCCGTAATAACAAGGGATTTGAAGAAAATATTTTGGAAGAATTTATGATTCATTGAAGCACCATCAAAAGTATACGGGGTTATAGACTGGTTTAAGACAACTCTAAATCTAAATTTGGAGCAGAATATATGCAAAATAGTAAGAAGACTATTCCAGATAGACCCACAATGTTGTGGATGTTTCTTAAAGAAAAGATGATTGTGTGATGCTGAAATTCACACAAGAATGAGTGAACAGCCAAAAGTTAGAAAAAAAGGTGTGATACTAATTCTTATAATTGTTACCAAGAGAGCTGTTAATAATTTTCACCGTAACACCAGAATATTCAAAGCTGCTGTTCCTCTCCAGGAGCTACTCTGCCTGCCTTTAACCAAAGAGATGGAATTTTTCAACCTCGAATCAGGCTCAGACCTCACTGCCCGTTCAGAGGGACAGGAGGAAGAAGGGCAGCCGCACCTACGCCCAGCAGTACTACCACTCTTTCAAGGTACTGCTCTTCCCTCACTGCCAAGTCCCCCGGTCCTGCCTGCAGTCACTCTCTGTCCTTTAGCTATCACATATTTTTCTTGAAAACCAGGGAATTGGCCTGAGCTGTTTCTGAGCAAGATGTAGCTTGGACGGTGGATTGAATGACAGAGTCATAAAGAAACAAGGAGATAAGAATAACTAAAAGCTAAGAGGTGTCAAGGACAGCTTTTTAAAGCTCTCCTCAGTGGTAGGTGGTATGACTGTGAAGGGCTGTTCCTAACTCAATCCAGTTTAGTTTAAATGACTGCTGAAGAATGGTTTAAACTCCCTTGCTCACCTTTGCACCGATCTGGACCAGTATCACTTACACAGTCAATCACTGCACTGCAGCCAGAAACGTTAGGAGTTCAGGGCAGAGCCCCAACTGAGACAACTCGCAGAGCTGCCGCTTGTCCCTCCGTGCAAGAGGGACGTGCAGAGCAGCTGCACTACCCACCTTCTGACAATCCAGAACAAAGCCCTCATTTTCACATGAGCCATAGCTTAGGCGTTGTTTAATTCCTAATCCACTGTGAAGCCCTGGGCTCTCGATTGCCCACCTTGCATACATGCTGCTTTGCTCCTGTGATCTCTTCTGGAGCTTTGGTTATTTCTTGAACTGTGCAGACATGCATACAGTGAGCTCAAGTACTGTCTTGAACACAATAAAATCTGGTAGCTATGCTTGTATGGACATGCCTTGGCTAAATTTGCCATGTGAATGCAACCTCTTTGGTGCAAGGGAGATCTTATTGCTCTCCACAATTCCCTGAAAGGAGGTTGTGGGGAAGTGGGGGTCGGTCTCTTCTCCCATGTTACCAATGACAGGACAAGAGGAAATGGCCTTAAGTTGCGTCAGGGGAAATTTAGGTTGGATATCAGGAAAAATTTCTTTACAGAGAAGATTGTGAAGCATTGGAACAGGCTGTCCAGGGAGGTGGTGGAGTCCCCATCCCTGGAGGTGTTTAAAAGCCGTGTGGGTGTGGTGCTGAGGGACATGGTCTAGGGACCCTGGCAGTGCAGGGTGAACGGTTGGACTCGATGATCTTTAAGGTCTCTTCCAACCAGATGATTCTGTGATTCCATGATTTAATCATTCCATGCAGTGAAGAGGGATCATAGACACCAAGTCCTCCTGTTACACCTGAATCCTTTCGAAGGTCAGTGAAAGCCATTTGTAACAAGATGTTGCCAAGCAGCACCTAAAAGAGAAACAATCGGAATTGTTTGTTTTACGCCAAAGGTACACACAGAACTGTGCAATGTCTACTTCTATGTACCAAACATTAACACTTTACAAAAGTTTAAACAAAATTAACAATATACAAAACATGTTCCTCAGACATGGTGGTATTACAATCTCACAGCCACTCTGCCAAAGAAAATTCAATTTAATAAAGATTTTCCACCCAAATAGTTCTCAGTGCTGCAACAATTGCTCCTGAGTCTTCAGCTGAGCATCACATTCAGCAGCTTACCCTGGAACCTGGCATAGTAGACCACCACTCCATCCCCACCCATGACATCATCAATGGGTAGGAAAATACCAGTTTGTCCCTCTGGTGAATCCTACTGTCTTCACCACCACATTGTGGTCCAGGTCCTGGTAGTCATCACCATTGCCAGGAGAAGCATTGAGTGGGAATCCACTTCTCCGTTGTCCTGCAAGAGAACACAAAGGTGGGTCTCAGCCCATCACAAGGGTGACTGGGCTGTTGGGTTAGAATTCTGGGATGGTCCCACTTGTTCTTTATTATCTCCACCCATTAGGATGTCATGTGTGTATTGACAGATGTGGATGCCTGTTGGCACCTCTACAGGACCCAGGAGTTTGGCCAGAGCATTGTGTGCAATTGTGGGGGAATGTTTGTAACCTTGAGGAAGCTGACTAAAATTATACTGCATCCACTCCCAAGCGAAGAAAAACTGAGGTTTGTCCTCCTCCCTTAGGGGAACCACAAAAAGCCTTTTTAAAACCCGGTGTGGACCAGCCGTCGCGGGGTGGGCAGCTCTCTGTATTGCCGCGGTTATGCCCGGGGCAGCAGCTGCGAGTGACCGGGTGCTTTACTCAATTTCCTGTCATCAACTGTTAAACGCCACTGCCCCTCAGCCCCACAAACAGGAGCCCTCTAA
>NW_010429702.1:0-14826 GCF_000710305.1 Buceros rhinoceros silvestris | reverse complement strand
GAGAGAGTCCAGCAGAGGGCTACAAAGATGGGTAGGGGACTGGAACATCTCTCTTATGAGAGATGAAAGGCTGGGTCTGTTCAGCTTGGAGAAAAGACGACTGAGAGGGGATCTTAGCAATCCTTATCAATACCTAAAGGGCAGGTGACAAGAGGATGGGGCCAGACTCTTCTCAGTGGCACCCAGTGACAGGACAAGGGGCAACAGGCACAAACTGTAACACAGGAAATTACACCCGAACATGAAGAAAAACGTCTTTACTCTGAGGTGGCAGAGTCCTGGAACAGGTTACCCAGAGAAGTTATTCACGCTATGGGTGGCAGAGCACTGGAGCAGGCTGCCCAGAGAGGTTGTGTCGTCTCCTTCTCTGGAGATATTCAAAACCCACCTGGACACAATCCTGTACAACCTACGCTAGGCGAACCTGCTCTCACAGGGGTGTTGGACAAGATGAACCCCAGAGGTCCCTTCCAACCCTTACAATTCTGTGAAAATTAACAAAATGGGAATGCGTCCATACTTTTATTTTTGCAGACTTTATCTAAGTGCTGTACCTAGCAGCGCAAAGACACAAAGTTCCTGTATCGGATGGCCCAAGGAAACTTCATCAGAGAAGGAAAAAAAAAAAAAAAATCTCAATAAGTAAAATCTGTTAGTCAGGTATCATTAGTTATCACAGAGGACTTGCCACCAGCTCCCAAATCCTCATGCACCCCCCACAACAATGCAATGTCATAGAATCCAACTAAGTAACCTAGAAACTTATTTTCCACCTCTAATTAACATCTTTTTTCCATTTTTAAGTTAAATTCTTGTCTTTCAGAAGTGTATTTACATTCCTAGTGAAAAAAGTTCTGGAGTTATATTACAGATAACCAACAAAAACATTGGCAACCATCTCCAATCTGAAGAGAAAAAATGAGTTAGCTCTTTGAAATACTATTTAAAAAACAAATAAAAATTCCAAAAGCCTACAGCAATTTCAGGGTAGCTGTTGTCAAGAAGAGTCAGATGGGCTGTCAGAAAGTAAATGCACCTTCTGGCTGTGATAATTGCTGGTCCCTAAGAAAGCCATGTTTCCAAAATTACCTAAATTTGAGAAAGAAATCTTTTTTAATTATTATTTTTTATCTTTCATTAGAACAGCAATATATCATCACATCATCATCACATCATAATGATGTAAGTCCTTATCAATAATAACTCATATTACTGAATCTCAGAAGAAAAAATCTCCGGGTAGCAAGGCAAGTGTACAGGGTGAACTTCTCAAGAGCTTAGTTCACTGCTTTGATATCTGCAAGCCCGAGCCATTTAGGTTTACACTTCATGTTTGACACGTTGAAGGTTTTATTGCATTCAGAAACTGGCAGAGCACATACTGCGAAAAATGTGTAAGAGGCAAGTGGGGAGCATGTTGTCAGATTCTTAGTTCATTTCAGGTTACAAGAACAGTACTTAAACATCTCAGTCAAGCATGCAGAATTAACTTTCAATTCAGGCTAGTACTAGGAATGACCAAATGTAAAAGGTTTGAGAAAGTAACTTTTTCAGCATGTTTGTTTTCTTTTTTTCTCATCCTGTGTTGTTTTAAATCATCATTTCTTGGAATAGTCCATCACAGCTATTCACATAAATTCTAAATATACACAATAATGTTACTATTATATATAGGTAATTACGTTAACAACATTAGAGCAGGCGCAGGAAAGGAGAGGTTGTAAACTATTTTCTTAAATTATAAACAATTGCTATTATTACTAAAGTATTACCTAAACTGTTTGATTTTTGCAAAAAGTTGTACAGCATTCTGACAAGTACAACTTCCCCATTAAGTTCTGTGGGAACTTTTTTCTTTTAAGTCAGCCAAAATATACCACAGAAATACTGCCCCTTTTTGGTACAGCATTCCAGCAACACTTAGCTCACATCTCGGTCAGATCCTGGAAATGCAGAGGAGCACGAAAATGAGAAGCAATGAGGAAGGAGAGGAAAGAAACACACTAAACTTGTCAAGCCTCAAGAAGTGTTAACTTTGGGTCGAGTTCAAGTTTTGTGTGAAGTTTTAACTCAATTTTTATTTTCTTCAGAATGCCTGAGCACCCTCTGGGAGTATTCTCTTCCTAGAGAGCTCTTAGAAAAGCAGGGGTTTTTAACTGACAAAAGGGTCAGCAAATAGACCCTGATGCCAAAAGTTTGAAGTTAAACCAGTTACTGTGGCAAGTCTCTTTTGCATGTTTGTTCCTTAAAAAGGATTTTTTCCTTAAAAATGATTTTTAGAGGTTACGCAGAACATGTATATTTACCAAATAAGACAGAGACGGTTGTCCATTATACTACATGCAATGAGGCAAAAACTACTTCTTTGTGCTGTAGTTTCAAAGTCTTTTATACACTGAAGTTGTTCCTTTTGAAACATATTTTCTAAAGACATTTACAGCTAGAAATCTGCTGCTGATCCAAAACATGAAGAAAAGGAACAGAGGAAGGGGGAGGATCTCTGAATAATTTAAAGCACCCTCCTCATTCAAAAGTCATTCTCTTTTTAATCTCTCACCCTTTGTAGCCAGAGACTTTTTGCTGGGCTCTGGCAGAAAGTCAGGAAACAATATACCTGCAGCTTTAGAGCAGGATGAAAAGAAACAACAAAAAGTACAGGAGACCCACTACAAGTTCTACTTCTGTACAAAGTTCGTTTTCCAGATATTTGTCTGCACCCACAGGCAGAGTTCACTGCTTCAGGACAGAATCTCTCCCTATCACCTGCCCTCTGCCTACACAGGGCATGATTATGCAGGCATGTGCATGAGTACACACAATTTGCGCTACTAGAAAAGGTGTCTTTAACCATGGATAATTCTGTTATTTTTTATAATTAGTTCTCCTGGAACAAAAATTTCAATGAAAATAAATTATCTCCATCATTAACAAAGGCAACAATTAATACTCAATTAAGCCAGGCCAAAATTCCCTTATTCAGAGTTTATGAAAACAGGATTTACTCTAACACTGCCGTTTTTTTGCCATAATCACTTTTCAAAAGACTAGACCAGTCCGTTTTAGGGGCTCTTAATGAACCCAATAAGAGAATAGAGGCCACTTGTCTTGAAGGAATATTTACAAACACCCCTGGGAAGAATCATATAACCTTGAGAAGAAAAGTTTCCCACCTACTTGGGAGCTGACTACAGAAAAGTCATCTAGAATTAGCAGTGCACGGAATTATTGACTTTTCCAGCCCTTAAGGCCAGTCACACCTTTTTGGTCAGCTACCTCTCTTTCCTATACCCTGAAAAGTATTCTCAAAACTTTGCATACTATTTACCATTTACAATAGACTTTTTTGTGGTCCCCTACTTCGCCCTCCATCTTCCTCTTTTTCCATAATATCATTATATGAAGTGCGTATGAAGAGAAACAATATTAAAAATCACAGATTATTTTCTTTTGTTTTGAATTAGCACTTAGAACACAGAAACATCCCATCAATATTAAACTACTGAGAGACCACCAACAAACATTTCATGAACAACAGCATGAGAGTCACTAACACCTTCAATAATCCAGTACAGAAGTGAACAGATAATTATTTCCTGGGGAACCTGTGACTTTATTCTAAAAACTTGTGCAAAAGATTTCTAAGACTAGAGGATTACTTGCCATGCCACTCTTGTGTGGCTTCAAGCTTCCAGTTAGTGCTTGCAAATAAGTTCGGTAAATGGCTAATCGTGAAGCTCTAAGCACACAAGCCACTTCTGATTGTTGTCGCTCATGACTACAACCACACTTGCGCAGACAGGCAAATGACAGCATGAATGTAAAATTTACTGGGTTTCAAATTGACTGGGTTTCCAATCTGTCCAAGTATCCCTCATGTTGTGCAGTTAGGCCACAGGAAGGAAACCAAGTTCAACATACAAAGCAGGGAGATAACAGTAGAAAGAAGGGAAATGCGTTTGAATACAAAGAAAGGATAGCAAGTAAAATCATCTCACTGACAAGTCTACTGCTGCTAAACACACATCCTGAAGCTAAGTGCTGTAGTATAAAGAGGGGCTACAGAGAAAAGCAAACTTGGCTTGTGTTTGACAAGCCTTCTTTTAAAAAGAAAGTCATTCTGATTGTACGACAAAATTATTATTCACTAGTAAAGCTATCCTCTCATAACATCCTACAGTTCTCAGAGCCACTTGTTCTCTTAGGCACACATGTATGTTTTCAGCCTGAAGATTCATGCAAAACAAGTCTCTACAAATCAACACAGAAAAGCACATTACAGTCAGACTCAGTTTCCCCATGCCCATGTAATTTTCTCATTGAAGTGTTTAACATTAACATGCATGGTACGGTATTTTCAGAGTTTTCATGAGACTATGCAATCCTAGTTGGCTTTATTTTTTCTTCAATGGTCATGTGGTAGCAAATAGCGTGCAGTATGAACACTTGAATTATTCTCCTAATTATAGCATCTGGTTTACTACATCCCACATATCTCACATATTTTAACTGAAGGGCAACAAGGATCTCCAGTTGATCACTGATACTTTTAAATTGGCACATAATTATAATACTGTGTTCTGAAGGGAGTCCTTCCTAAATCTCAGCATATGCCTTTGTGATTAAATAATTAAGCTACATCTGGATACAAAAAGCAGATCAGAACATCTCTTAACTGACTGCAAGCAAACTCGCCCAGTGGACCAAATACTTCATAAAAGAAGATGACCTTGAAGATAATTTTTGGTAAAAAAAAGACTCTACAGGTATTTGGAAAAGAATTCTGTGAAATGCACAGCTTGACACTAGCAATGCGTTTCAGCAATAGAAAGGAGACTTAATTCAAAGGCTCTGGAGCAAATTACTGTTTTAAGACATCTCATATTTTTTAGTTTTGCCAAGTCTAAGCATGCAAGCAAGTGTCTATGCTCTAATAAGTGCATCAGAACGTATGGCATAATGCAAGATTATCTCCTAAGACACTAAGACATATTTAATCAATTTTGGAAGCAGCATGTAATTCAACATTAGTTTTGGAGGCAGGCAAAAGAATAACAACGTACATCAACTTTCCTGCCTCTAGTCTTTGTAAATAGTAGCCCTGAAATTAACAGCTACTTGAAGGAGCAGCTTTCCTTTAAAGTGGGTAAGGAAGGCAAATGTTAACACTATTTCTCAAATTCTAAATGAATCCAAAAGAAAATAAAAAAGTATATTTAGACATCTTCCAGTGTCTTCCCTCTATTTTTTTCAATAATGTGACAATTCATGGAATTCTACACTTCCTTTCATGACAACTCACAACATTTTAATGATACAAATAAAGAAAAAGAAAAAAATATGCATTAAAATTACCTTTTCTGTTCTTATTTCAATTATTGCACTATTTCTGGAACTCAGTTTTGAAATCAGTATTGCCTCCTCACACACTCTAAGATGGAGACAGTAACAGTTTAGGCCAAATCTTGAACAAACTGGAACAATTATTAAACTGTTTTTAATTTTTAGCTCCCAATTTTTTTTAAATTAAAATTATCCCCCCCGATTCTTTTCTAAGTAATTTTCTATATCTGGAAAAATGAAAAAGACATGAGTAACCTAAGTGAGCCAAAGCCACGAAACACAACCACCTTTGCAATCACATGCACTTTCTTTGTCCAAGTTTGTATGACAATCAATCTTCAGTGGTGAATCAATTGTTGGATCAAAATCTAAAAATTGCACTGTATTAGGGTAACACACTTAACAAAAAGCCAAAGAAATATGATACAAGAAGAAAAAATGAAAAAAAAGTAAATTTTAACTCAATACATAATGGAAAATCTTACATAGAACATAACAAAATGCTTCCACAAACTTCTTAGCTGCTACATTTAAATCTAATATGAAGTTGAAATTTACCATCAGTCACTGTTGTCAGTAACTAGCAGCACAGTTTGCGAAGGGAAACTGATAGCAAGTGCATCACATACACTAAGTATCTGGCTATTGCCAGCTTTGTCTAATATATGAACTTGATGATACTGAATAACAATAAAAACTTCTCTAAAGAGTTCTTTCAACAGCACACTAGAAAACCTTGGACACTGAATTAGTACACCTAAAACAAGCAAGTCTACTGGTGTGTGTGGTGTAAACAGTTACACACATGCTATAACCATACTTGGGGAACAGATACAATCTCGCAAAATGCTTTCCTTTATGGCAAATTTGATAAAAAGTTTAACATATTAGAGTTTCAGTGACACAGTCACTTCAGGAAAAGCAGAATCTAGGCTGCATATCATGAATGACAAAAAACAATGCCACACGACAAAAAAAAATTAAATAGAAGGACATCATCCGGTAAGCAGTAACAAGCAAAGAGGTATAGACAGCTGAAGTTTCCAGATAATGTTACCTTTCAAGCTGCATGAGGCAGGGAGATACCCCAGTCTGAAGCGTAGTTTTGCCAGGCTGAGACTCATCCATTGCTCCTGATGTGCCCATCCCTGTTCAGCTGCACTGAGAGTAGTTGAGGACTGTATTTCTGTTATTCTCTGAAAATCAGAAATAAACAGAAAAACAGAAGTTGAAAGAATCTGATTATGCAGAGGGTTTTGTGGCCACCTCTAATGTGAAATGCACCAGAAGACTAGAAACACTTTCAAGAGGTGTCACATCATGCATATACTTCCCAATGCCGTTCCAGGGAATGCATCATCAGGCCCACGGTTAGGAAATGTAAATAAAGCACTTGTTACAGGCTTACAGAGAGAGTTAGCACAGCAAGACATACTCTGCACAAGCACTTAGGCTTTACAATCAATAATACAATAAAATGTAATAGCGCCTTTGCTCTTCTCCATGTCACTTGACCAGACAACTCTATGTCCTATTAATCTAAAAGCATATAATTGGTTTTTCAGATCCCGTCTGTTTTGTCAAAATCTAGCAAACAGAGTAACTTGTGAACTGTAAAGACATCCAGTGAATTTCAAAAGATCTGGGTATCAAAAAATCACTATTATTATTTAACAATTTTCTATTTCCATTTAAATCAGTATGGTTGTATGTTTAAAAAATAAAGTCTAGCTTGACTCCTATAACAGTCATGGAATCGCAGAATCATCTGGTTGGAAGAGACCTTTAAGATCATCAAGTCCAACTGTTCACCCAGCATTGCCAGGGTCCCTAAACCATGTCCATCAGCACCTCACCTACATGTCTTTTAAACACTTCCAGGGATGGGGACTCCACCACCTGCCTTGAGCAGCCTGTCCAGTGCCTCACAACCCTTTCTGTAAAGAAGTTCTTCCTGATATTTAATCTAGATCTCCCCTAGCGCAATTTAAGGCAATTTCCTCTCGTCCTAAGACTTGTTATATGGGAGAAGAGACCAACACTCACTTCTCCACAACCTCCTTTCAGGGAGTTGTAGAGAGCAATAAGGTCTTCCCTCAGCCTCCTTTTCTCCAGGCTAAACAACCCCAGTTCCCTCAGCTGCTCCTCATGGGACTTACTCTCCAGTCAAAAAACTGTCATCTCACGTTGGTGGAATCTGTTCTTCCCCAGATTCTTCTGGAATTTCGTTAAATAACAATACTGACTAGTCACAAATTTAAGAGCTTAAAATCTGCACATCTTTAAAAAGAAACCTCCCAGACTATTGAAAGGATGCAGGATGAAAGAAAACTTTAATTACTTCATTTTTATTTCATTCTGAAACCTCACATGTAACTAAAGAAAGATGTCTAAGTCTGTATTCAGAAGAAATCTCCGAATTTAATACGTTGTTTCCAAAGGCTCCTTTTATTAAGTCTCTAAGTGACTCTTCCAACCACTGCAGCCTAGATTCTGCTTTCCCTGAAGTTACTGTGTCACTAAAACTTTAATACGTTAAACTTTTTATCAAATTTGCCATAAAAGAAAATATTTTGCAAGATTAAAACTATTCCCCAACCAGTGACTCTTCCAACCACTTAAAATACTCAAGGGACTTCCACTGGAAATGCTACCAGAACTTTGAGTGTTGATTTCTGAAATTACAAACTGAAGTATTTTCTCCAGTATATTTGTTCTCTTTACATATCGCTTTCCAGGGTATAGATATAAAACAATGAGCAGTAAATTCTCTGTTATTAAACATCTATTTACAAGATGTATTAACACACTCT
This sequence comes from Buceros rhinoceros silvestris, assembly GCF_000710305.1. Taxonomy (NCBI): domain Eukaryota; kingdom Metazoa; phylum Chordata; class Aves; order Bucerotiformes; family Bucerotidae; genus Buceros; species Buceros rhinoceros. The sequence continues at coordinate 6,673 of NW_010429702.1, read as the reverse complement.
TGGTTGGGAATCCATGACCACTAGGAATACAAAGTGAACCACAATGAATAGAAATGATAGGCAAATAAAAACTCATCCCATCCAGAGAAAGTGATCCACACACAACTGACCAAATAACACAGATGCAAATGAAATCTTTAGTCCTGTGCCCTCTCCTGCAAACGCTAGCCACCTATCCTGTCAGAGGGAAAAAGGAGGTCAGATCATCCTGTGAAATTACTGTTCGTAATCTCTAGAGAATATCCCTCTTCCTTCTCAAGACAAGGTACTTTTTCTAAACAATCTCACTGTACATTTAAAGACAACTGGTGAAGTTTAACTAAATTTAATCTTCGTGTATCTTTGAGACTGAGATCCATCAGCAGGATGTCATCTAGGCTATGCAGTTAATGCATCAGCTGGCCACTCGCAGGAAGGCTCTACGGGCTACTGAGAGAAGAAATAAGAACAGTGAAATCATTCTGCTTCGCAATGGTGAAAATAACTGTGTGTGGTGCAAGGTAAAGGAGTATGTGATCCAGGATCTGAAAATCACAGAGTAAAAGTCCAGAAGAGACACCTAGTTATCTATTTTCGATTACACCACTTTGAGTTGTATTATTATAATAGGCATTTCAATTGTCTAGTAACTTTTATATTGAGCAGAATAATATATGGTTTGCTACACAACATTTTCCCAAGAAAGCATCTGATCATGATTTGAACACATGAAGCATACAGAGATACCACTCTCCTTAGCAAGTTGTTTCATGCTACAGTAAGCGCCATTTAACATTCGTCTCACTTCAGCTTCCAGTCCATCATCTTAGCTACACCTTTACAATGGTCTACTTTCTTCTGCACACTGAGTCATTTCTAAATCCCCCTTCTTAAAAATTATACATATTAGGCTTTCTACAGTTCTCACTGTAAGCATTTTCTTCATACTGGTATAATCTTGATACTGTATCATCTCCTACCTTCATACATCTTTCAAATAAGCGCTATCAAAACTGTATACAGGAGTCTACTAATTCCACCTTTCAGAGACTTTAAAAATGCTCTCTATTTCCAGTTTGTATTTCTATGGATGACACTAGCCTCTTTACCTCAGAACTGATCCGAGGGCTCTCTATCAGACGCTCATCCACAGTAACAATCTCCTCCTCCAGAAGACCCAGTTGTCAGCCCCCCAGTTTTCAGAATGGAGACCATTCTCTGTTCTCTCACCTCGTTCCTAGCTATAAACAGCATCAGCTGGCGTGAATGCACATTTTGTTTTAGAGGATTATACCAGCAAATGATACAGACAACTCCAGATGATAGCCCTTGTCATGCTTATTTCCCAGTTTGTCAGTCTTCTTGCCATCGTGTATTTCATCAGCACTTATAGCACTGAGCTACAGACATGGCTTGTGATTCTGTCAGTTATTCCACCACTGTCAGAATGCCTAGATAGCGTATATGAAAATCTGTCTACATGCATACTAACATGCTTTTGCTAGTTTTATCTTAGTAAAGTCATATGAAATTAGTGATTAAGATTGAAAACAAAGTACTGGCAGCTGTGAACTCTCATTTTTTACTCTTAATTACCAGGTGAGGAACATGTGGTTCTTGTGCACAGTCACATTAATAAAATTGTTTGAATTTGGGAGCCCGCTAGGCCTTTCCGTCAGTATCTGGTATACATTGCTCATTTTGACAGCGTACTTGTTTCATACCTTCTTACGAGCACATAATAACCCTTCTCTAGGTTCTGCTTTTATAAAGTAGAAAAAGCAGTTTTGCTTGACAGAAACAGAAATTTTCATCAGTAAAGTTCTTTGGACAAATATTAGAAGAATAGCAACATTTCTGTTCATTCCCTGAGTTTCTATTACATGAAGATTATTTGTTAAAGTTTGAAAGACAACATGTAACTAATTAACCTTTAACAATAATTTAATTGTGAAATTCCTTTCTGAGGTAGGTAGGGTAAAATTAAAAGAAAAATTGGAGGACATCAAGGCCACTGTCATTCTAAAACTCTTATGTCTCATTCAAACAAAGATCAAATGAGATAAAAAAATTGTATCATTTAGATTTCTGCAAAATGTGTGTTTGTTAACACAAATTTAATCTGAAATATATTGTTCAATGGCTAGAAATAGTGCACTCCAACCCTATAATTTCACAAGACTCATAAGTCAATCTATATATGGGTTCTGAATGGGCCAATCTACTTCTCCCACCTTTTCCTGCCTCTTGCCTTGGTATAAGCTGGACTGCACATGGCCATGACACCAGTGAAATCTGCCAAAAATTATTTTTCCTTCTTTTTATCACAGTACTGTCTCTGATGGATCGGTGGGTTGTGATCTAGCTCACTCAGCAATAACTTGACCAGTACAGCAAAAGCAGGGGAGCAGCAGGAGCATCTAACTAGGAAAATGAGTGATCACCCTTTGGCAGTGCAGTCTCCGGTCAATAGGTAAGCTAAAGCTTACTGTGACACTGCATTTGTAAGTAAAAAATGATCTATTTTTTAAAGGGAATGGCAAAGTTATATCCTGCATAACAAAAATGCAGGTGAGTTTCAAAAAGAAAGACTAATTTTCTTTAAACCTCCTTGAGGACTCCAAATGAAAGAGGCTATAAAAAAACTAGTGAGTTTCACCATGAAGAATTTATTCCAAATAATGCACTATATAAGTAAGAGATGAAGAAAGATAAACTCACTTTACAAACTGAACAATCCACCTTAGAACAACACTGTCCCTGTCTCCACATGCGCCATTTTGGACGGTGTTATTCTACATGACAGCCAGCCTCAAGCATCTACAAAGCCAAGAATGAATATTCAAAGAACAAAGCCAATACTGACTTCTCGCCTCAATGCCTTATCGAAACCATACACTTTACCTACAACCAAAACATCACCTTCAGCTGCCTGTGTTTCCTCTAAACCTTACAAACAACCCTAAATATCAAAACTCCATTATGTTTGCAACTTACAACTGAGCTATCAATTTCCAAATTATTCAGTTTATCACTGCACTAAGATAAAAACAAAATGGAGAAAGCAAATAACCACAAAAATGTTAGGAAAGTTTTGTACAGAGCCCAACAGTTAGTGCATGCACAGCACTGTAACACTTCCGGCATGCAGCTAAGTCCTTTAACGGCAGTAGCTGATATTTGCAAGTTTGTATGGAATGTATTAAGATCTGGTGTAAAATTTGCCCAAACTGCCATTGGAAAAACAGAAAGAATTCTTCTTTGAATAACATCTTCAGATGTATGCTGACCAGAAGAGTATTATTATTCATTAGTTAAACTGAAAGACCACTGGATGATGTACGTTCTATCAGATTTGCTTTACAGAGACCATATAGTTCACTTCAAATGCATACTCCTTCATGACACTGTGAATTATTTATTTGCAATTACTTTGCAGATGTATAAATATTCAGGAATAACCTTCCTGTAATACATGTGAATTGAAAAAATCTTAGGGATATTCACAACTATTAGTAACTTATTGTCAGGGAAAAAGAAGATATTTCTTTAGCTCCTGTTTTGTCCCTAAGACACAATTTTTTGACAATATTAAGAATCTACGGTTGATCCAGACGGTTAATACAGATAGAATACAGATCATGTTATAATAATAGCATATAGTTGAATGAAAACGTGTGTTTAAAGTTCAGTGATGAATCCGGAATGTCCTCCTCCTACACAAAAAACACTTGAATCATTTGACCACCTCTGAAAATGGCAATTCTTAAAAAAAACCCAAACAACCCAAACGTATGACATTAGGTGTTATAATATAACAAATGTAATGGAGGAAATGTTTATTTATATGTTGATTAGCAGGAAGTCATGTGAATTTTTCATACTCATTTCACCAGAACTATCTGGTCATTGAGTCTAAATCATCAGTATACTGTGGTACAGCCAATACAAAATGGAAGGCAATTTCCCCACAAGTTATAGCCTATAAAGCCTCTAAATCCATATTCAAAGTCAGAATGCGTAGGTTGCAACATACAGTTAGACCAATTTGCCTGCAACACGCTTGCATTAAGGTTATTCCCAGATGGCTCAACAAATCTTTGGGTAGTTTCAAGTGAAAAGTGGCATGCAAGTGAAAAGAACTATCAGCATTGTAAGTAAAATCCAATCGCTGACACAACTTAAATGACCATGCTTGTCCTGAGCTACAAACATGTGAACTGAAAGAAAAGTCAAGTTACTTGCATCTAATTGCAGCATTTTACCGAAACTTCTATCATCTGGAATCCATATGGGTCACACTGTCTTAATAAATAAGAACATGTTTTATTTTGGTTTACTGAAAATTAACAGGACATTTTGGAGAGTACTGTTATTGTAAAAGCCTGTTTCACATTTGTTTGGCAATACTAGAGCTATCTAAGTGGAAAACAAGAGAGCCAGTTGGGTTTTTGTATTCTGTTGTTGATATTAGGGGAAAACAATGCAGCTGGTAACATTAATGATACCCTATACCCTCAATAAAGATGAAAGAGGTCAAACAAAGTTGTAATGGGCTTAACCATATGAAACAGCCTTACCGCATTGATTAGATTAGTATCCAGACACAGTAAACCCTTTTTTTTGTTTTTTCAAACAGTATTCCATGCTATAGTCCAACAAGTCTGCAAAGTCTCAAGGCTTTGCACAAGGCAGCTTTCCTAATATAGTCAGCCCTACAGCAAAATGCAATGAAGGGCTATTTCTGTCTTGGCCTGCCAGACCTGGGGGGAAGCAAGGAGAGGGGAGAGTAGACTGAATCATACAACATCTATCATAGATCACACTGGCTACTCTGTTGTGAGAGGACTGGCAGAAACCTTATTACACAGCGCTGTTTTCAGAGATTTATAATTAAAACTCCATTATAAAAACGTCTCCTTGGCAAAAACGCAGCAAACAAGCTCATTCCAAAAGGGATTTATATTTTAATTAGAGAAAAACCAGTTCAGCTGTCTTTTTTTTGGAGAGTCACAGGGTTTGGCTAAGGAAGACAAACAAAACCAGATTTTGGTGGTTTCCGTAGTTCTTTTGTTCTTTTTGAGGAATCAGTACGATGTCAATGTAATAACCATAGCGTAATAAGATCCCTACCAAGAAATGAGGATTTCATTTGACAACTGATCAGCACCATCTTTAAACACAGTTAACATCATTCCTCTGTAACTCTGTAATCCAGATCCCTGACTTTCAGTTTTTACATGTAACAACACAAAACTAACGAAATAACCTATAATCCTGGAACTTAGATTTTCAGTTTTCTTGGCCCTTCTAGGATGCTCATGACCTCACTGTTCTCACTAGTGCTCTGGTCATTAGGGCACCACAGATGCTAAAAGGCATGAAAACTCAGTTGTCCTCTCCTTTAAAATCACAGGATTCCTTAACACTGGGCCATTTCAGTAGAGCTAACTCCAAAATTGAGGATAATTCAAGAAAATTTGATACTCAACGTAAAATGACCCAGAAGAACAATGCCAGGATTTTTCCTACACTGTGCAGTTCTGAAAATAACTTGATTCAGCTCTATTCTTGATACATTTCCCCTTATCCTACTGCTAATTGCACTGAAGGCAGTAAAGCTGAGACTAAGCACTACTTTGTATACTTCAGGTAACCATTTACTTGAACTTGGGACAAAAATAGGACAAGAAAAATATAGGGAATGCAGTATTCATTTTGATGTTGTTTTACTATGATTTATCCCACAGCTAGAGCATAATTTGTGGGTTATATCTGCCTACATTCCCATTCAGAGACCTTCTTTGAGACTTCAGAATGGCACGAAGTCATCTTTCAGACATAGTGGCATTCAACTGTCCAGTTGGCAGCTGTCGCAAACAGGCTCCGCTACCTCTTCAGATGACCCAATGGTCAAGAAAGGCTCCTATTAAGGCATCTACACGGTACCTTACAAAAACCAGAGGTTTTCAAGGGACACTTTTCAACAGCTATGAACTTCCAGCACTCCTGTTTTAAATACGTTTTTAGTGCCCTTCTATACTACAGCAGCATACTAAAGAATTAACTTTGCTCCCACGTAATGCAATATGCATGTTAGAAATAAAGGCATTAAAAGTGTCAAGAACGGAAATTTTTCTCCACCACAAAAGGAAGATGAACCAAGAAATAGAAGAAACCACATTACTGGTGTTTAAAAAAACCACCAGAATACAGCTTCTCAGAAGTCAAAGCACCAGTTACTTGGGTTCTCTGTTCATTGTTCAGGATTTGAGTAAAAAGCGGGGAGGAAGGTGAGACTATTTGTAATCCTCTGTAGTAATACAGTGGCAAGAGAAAAAGACAACAACAAAAGCCCTCATTGCCCAGTACTTAGGAAAATTTTCACCTTTCTCTGTTTACAAAATAGGTAAATAGATTTATAGCAGAAGGTGACAAATTACAAGGAGAACCTTAAAAAATTAATGTTCATTAAGAAGTTTTAAGCTGGAAGGCTCTTTTAAATCCTTTTGTTATTTGTGCAATATGTGATCAAAAACACTTCCAATTCCTCAAACATTAAGTAAATATGTGGGCTTAGAAAAGAAATTCGTGTGATCCATAGCACAAAAGAAAGTAGTACTTGTTACATTGCATAATTACAGCTAAAGTATTAGAGGTGGGAACGAGGGGGAAAGTGTGATTTTCTGAGCAG
>NW_010429701.1:8629-28380 GCF_000710305.1 Buceros rhinoceros silvestris | reverse complement strand
CGCGGCGCCTCAGCTGCCGCCGAGCGGGTTTCACCACCTTCCCCGCGCCCCGGGGCCCGGCATCTGCTGTGCCCAGCGCCAGCCCGCAGCGGCGTCCCCGCGAAGCCACGGAAAAGCGTCACTGCCGTGGAGAACCGTGTGAGAGACACAAGCCTTTGGGAATACGTGGCTAATTTTAGACAAGGGAAGTGCGGATGCAACGAGATTTGGAGCCTGCGTGTGTTTGTGTTTTCTTTTAAAAGCCACCTGCAAAAGCTGAGCAGCATCTGCAGCTAGTTCTCTGTTTCAGTTACTCCGAGAAAGCCAAGGGAGGGATCAGCACTAACAACTGTAGGATAAAACACGTATCGGGAAGATAAACACTTACAGTTCAATGAAGGGAGTCAGCCAAGCCACCCTGGTCTCTTCTGCGTCCCTACACTTACTGTTTCAAGGTGACACTCTCCTGATCTATCAGAGACCAGGGGAAGAGCCCATGTGGTGCCATTTGGAAGGACAGCCACTGGTGTCTGAGCAGCAGCAGCCGCCGAATCGTTGTTTAGGAATGTTTCCAGCTTTAGGAAAGCCACAAACGAAGGGCACAGAAAGCTTCCTACAGCTGTGCTTGCCTTACCTATTTAGCCTTCCCATTGTTCTTCCTGAAGAGCAGCCATGTTCCCCTCCTCTTTGGAGAAGGTTCTGTCTTGTATCTAGAAGCAAGATCATGCGGATAAGCAAGGAGCATCCGGCGTATCCTCTTACCCCTTAGGTGAGCATCTACCAGGCAGGTCCCCACCTTTTGCCTCCACCTGAGGAGGAACCAGTCCTCCTGCTGTCCTCCGGGCCAAGCTCAGCTCACCAGTGACAGCAGATCTACCTGTCCAGGGTCGCCTTCTGAGCTCTCAATCAGTTGACTAGCAAAAGCCGGGGAAAAGCAATCACAGAAACAGGCCAACCAATGTCACCAGAGAGAGCTGCTCAGTGGAGGGAGCTTGTAGTTACCAACACACCATCATCTCTGCTTTGAAGATGCTCTAAGACTAGCAGGTTACAGACAGGAACGTCACTTCTGTTCCTCAGAAGTGCCATTAGTTCAGTAGTCCCCCTCAGGAGAGGCTTGGCAGCCCAGCATAGCTGGAGAGGATTAGGAAGGCCTGGGGCTGACCAGCCCCAGCCCCTTACCCTGCCGGCACACCTCTGGTGTCAGCTCAAGAGCTGCCTCGTTGCTCTAAGGATATACCCTGTACCAGCAATGCCCAGGCTAGGAACCTGGAACCAAAACAGTGCTGTGACACTTAGGATCACAAAGGTCTCCAGGCTGACAGAAGATTTAAGAGCAGTCTAAAGAAGACATCAGTGACATGGGGAAGGTGACCAGGGAATAAGAGTCACTTCAGCATATGAGAACTAGGGAGGAATTAACAGATGTGATCGCACAGCAAGTTCAGAACAAATGAAAGGCAGCACTTTTTCAGTTAACGTGGTTCCCAGCAGCAGGGAGTCTGCTGGGCTGGCTCTAGGCTCCGACACCAGAGCCCACTGCTGGAGGGTGGAGAACACTTGCTATGCAACAGCCCAGGGCTTTCCAGCAGGCACTACAGACCTCACAACCACTGTACTACAGAGCTGCTGACAGGCAGATTGATGGATCCCACAGTGACAGCCAGAGCACAGGCAGCAGGTCCCTGGAGCTGTGATTAGTGAGAAGGATGAGCAGAGCCCCAGAAGAGACTCCAGGCAGAAATCCACAGAATCAGTCACACCAAGAAACAAAACTGTCTAAGATTGCAATGAACCACCCCCCAGGCTGAGAAATGCCATCTCAGAGAACTGCTAGAGATCCTGGAATTAGAAGCTGATTTGGAAGGTAGCTGTAAGGAATAAAATAAATGCTTAGGGTAGATGAACAGGTCAAGAGAAGTCAGAGCAGAGTTTCTCTTCCATCCTGCAGAGCTGGATGATAGGTACTACTTTTACTCTCATCAAGAGGACAGAGGTTTCGAAAAACACAGCCATCCTTTCTAGCTTCCTCCACGTAGGTAGGCACCAGACTTGTGGACGCTTGAGCAGCACACTAACCGGCGTTCAGAGTCAGTCCAGACAAAAGGACAGGATTTTTGCAAGGAAGTAACTCTGCTTTAGAGCTATGCTGGCACTGGGGAGCTGAACCTTCCTTCTGGTGTGCACATCTGCAGGTATTTAAGGATGTAGGGACTGATTACCACCACACGCTCTTCTCCATGTCCTAAAACCTTCCTTTCCACTGCCAGCTGTTCCAGGATGGTCTTCTGCAGCAATGGTGCATTTGCTCCTCTTACAACAGCTACTAATTCGCCTCCCTGAAAGGTGTGAAAAGCAAATCAGTAAGTGCTCAAGTGGTGCCCTCTGCACTCTGGAAATCACCGCAGCAGCACATCAGGTAGGTTTTTACGTAGCAGGCCCTCCACCTCAACAGCTCTGCTCTGCTCCAGGACAAGAGGCAAACTTTGGAACAACCTCCTTTGTTGTTGCTAACAAGGTGTGAACGCTCTCACAGGACTCAGCCAGCCCAAGACCCTGCGGACACATACATCTTTCAGTAAGTCACAGGGATCCCTGGGTGTGAACGATAGGGATTTTCATGAGTAAGCTAACCCCCTCCTGGAGGGGGAAAGGGCCATGAAATATAGCCATCCACCACAGGCTACACAGGCCTCCAATGAAGGAGAAGAAAGAAAAAAAATTTTGTGTAATCTAAACTGTTTTACTTCATTCATACCTTAATTTTTTTTTTAATTAATAAAACAAAATTACACTGTTCTGTTTCTTGGTGGCAAAACAGACTTAAAACTTTAAACTCTGGCTGGCTGCTCTTATCCATGCAGCACTCGATCACCAGTAGATACCAGCAGATACAAAGCAAATAAAATTGTGTTGTCACACATGAAAGAATAAGAGTATCTTTCAAAAACAACAGTTTTTCCCACTGGCCAGTGATATTTATTGCTATGCAAGTACTGTAACAATATTTTCACTCACTGCATAAAACAGAAAGACAGGCTCACATTTTCCTCTGTATTTTTCCAGAGCATCAATGGAATCAACTTCAGCCTAAAACGAATGTAAAATAAAACACGTATTTCTCAAAAAGCATTTCTGCTTTGGAGGAACACACACGCGGCTGCCTGGACTCAGACAGCCTCAGCTGCTGGCACTCATCCCCCAAGGACAGCAAAACACCTCGGGGTCCCAGTCTTACACCGCTCAGAGCCAGGGCCACAACCGACTCCCAACTCAGTATCAGCGACCTGAGCAGCAGGCAGATGTCTGGCCGGTCCCACTCACAGCAGCAGAGAAAAAGCCTGTAAAACTTAAATCGGGGGCCTTGTCTGCAAGGAAGGGAGAAGTGACAGGAGGAGCGTGGTGGCAGCAGTAGGCTGCAGGGAGTGTTGAGCAGCGACCTCCATGAGAAACCTCACTGCCCATGACTGTCAGCAATCAGGAGCTGGCTTTCAACCAGGACAGGCATTTAAACATAGAATCACAGCGTAATTGAGGGAGGGAGGGACTTCTGAAAGGAACTAGTCCAAGCCCACACCCAAAGCAGGGCTAGTCTCAGTGTCACAGGAGGTCGCTCAAGGCTGCGTTTGTTCTGAGTATCTCTAAGAATCAATGCTCCACAGCCTCCCTGGGAACTTTTCCCAGTGTCCAACCACTCCTACAGTGAATACTTCTTCGTTCTATTTGGATTTGTCCCTGCTGCAACTGGGTCCCGTTGTCTGTTGTTCTTTTGCTATGTACCACTGAGAAATGTCCATCTCTGCCTTCTCTATTAATCCTCTGTTAGACATCTGTCCCCTAGTCTCCTCCAAGGTGAGGAGACTAAGCTCAGACAAAACCATCTCCTTCAGAGTTGCCCTGAACATCAGAGGGACACGTACAGTAACAATTCTGTCCAGCATTACTTAAGCAGAAATCTGAAAAGCACAGAACAGTTGAATCTTGAAAATTCTTACTGATACAAATTCTTCCTGATGTAACCAAGTGCCTGCATTTGGCAGGCTCGCTGGCACCCGCTGGGCCTCCTGGACTGTTATCAACTCAACCGAATACTGGAAAGATAAGTAACTTCTGCCTTTAGTTACCCGCTAATTTCAGGGGACCCGATATTTTAAGCAGTTAAATCAAGTCTTACCACAGCAAAATGCAGGAGGTCACTGCCAACTTCATTCCGTATTTTCCGGAAAAGATCAACTACTGTTCTGCAGGGACCACACCAGGCTTGAAATGCATCAACAACTGTGAGCCAGAGAACTAGTGAGAATGACTTCAAAATGGGTCAGTTTAGACACAGACCAATAGGTTGGTTTGGGTACTTTCCCACTCTGCAGCGTGGTTTGGAAGGGGACTACCAAAGGGCACTAGCACAGTAAGACCCTTGAAAACCTCTTGAGGAGTAAGATCTCCTCCTCTGGTGACCTCTGCAGCACCACCTTCCCAGGGAAGGACATTTTCCTCGTGTCCAACCTGAACTTCCCAGGCTGCAACTCGTGGCTGTTGCTCCCACAGCTACATCTGGAGCGTGGCAGGGCTCCTGTTGAGTGCTAGAAAGGCTATGGATTTGATTTTGAAGTCAAAACTATCATACTTTTTCAAGGTTTAAATGCTAGTTCAGAGGATGAAATTAAATTAGAAAGGAAGAAGCTAATAAGGATGTTATGGAGAAGTCTTTAGAAGAAGGCTGACATGGCTGTGACCTTGGGGGTACCAAATTTTTATATGGAAAACTGCTGCACAGAGGCAGATCACAAGGCCTACCTAATCAGCCCTCTAACCTCCACCCTTGGGAGCCAGGGCTGTTCCTTCCCTGGGAACAAGCCTGCTCCAAACAGAAGGCTGGAGACTCCAGAAGCTACCAGCCTCTGGTGCTGGTAGCACTTCTAGTATGATTACATGATAATTCATAGAATTACGGAATACCAGGTTGGAAGGAACCTCAAGGATCATCTGGCCAGCCTTTCTTGGCAAAAGCACAGTCTAGACAAGAAGCTGAATCTTAAAAGTGTCCAGTGTCGGGGACTGCACCACTTCCCCGACAAGATTGTTCCAAGGGCTCATTGTTCTCACTGTGAAATATTTTCTTCTTGTGTCCAGCTGGAATCTCTGCAGGAGTAACTTGTACCCATTACCCCTTGTCTTTCCACAGCTCCTCGTAAATACTGGAACATGGTGATAAGGTCTCCCCTAAGCCTTCTCTTCTCAAGGCTGAACAAACCCAGTTGTCTCAACCTTGCCCCACCTGACAGGCTTCCCAGTCCTTTGATCATCTTTGTGGCCCTTCTCTCTATCCACAACTTTTTTGTACAGCAGGGACCAGAACTGAACGCAGTATTCCAGGTGTGCCTGACAAGCGCTGAGCTGAGTGGGGTAACAACAACTTCTTTGTCTCTGCTGGTGATGTTCTTGTTGATGCAACCCAGCAGCCTGTTGCCTTTCTTTGCTGCACCAGCACACGGTTGGCTCATATCAAGCCTGTTGCTCACCAGGATCCCCAGGTTCCTTTCCACAAAGCTGTTACCCGGCCAGGTAAATCCCAGCCTGTGCTGCACTCCTGGATTATGTTTTCTCAGGTGCAAGACATTACACTTGTCCTTGCTGAATCTGATCAGGTTCTTAGCCCACTAAGGCCCCTATCCAGGCCTTCCTGCAGGATGGCTCTCCCTTCCTAAGCGTCAACTTTCCCGCTGCATTTGGTATCATCAAACTGCGTTAGGGTACATTTAATCCAATCATCCATCATTTATGAAGATATTAAACATACCTTAATGATTAAATTGTCCTACATAAATGAGGAAGACTACAGCCTCCAGCTAGTCTTCACCTCTGTTAGCGTATTTCTTACTTCCATTCAGGGCAAGAGGAGATCTGACTGAACATCTCTATCAGCAGTAACTCATTTCTAACAGCACTGCAGTCCATTTAACACAGAACAAAAGCAATCCAATACGTTGACCGAACCCTTACCAGTGAGTCCTTTGAGACACAGCATTTCTTCCCAAAGCTCCTGGCTACTGATGTTAATCTGTGAGAAAATTCAAGAACACGGTATAAGCCACAGTAAGTCACCAGGTATGACTTGGCTGCTGCAGACATACTGACGAATTACTTCACGCTTGCACTTAAGACAGACTCATCTACTTCTTCTGAAGAGGATGTACCGAAGCATTCAGGAAACTCTTTTGACTGTAATCCTCTCACCTCTGACTAGCTGGACAGGGCCAAGCTGTGCTAGAACGTGGGTGGAAGAAAGAGCTGAATTAAGACACCCTCACCCCCAAATGCTCACTTGTTCCCCTCTTCCCACACACTCTTGCTACTGCCTGATGCCAGTTCTCCGAGACCTATCAGAAAGCCAGATAACCCTATGGAAAAGCCTGTTGGATTAGAGACTTACGTTGTCTCACAAGAACCAAGGAAGGCAAACAGAAAGAGTAGGAGCATCAGGGCAAGAGCAAGCCCTCCCCTGTTTAGTAGCAGCAACTATTTGAACAGTCTGGGTGCTTGGGAACTCTATCCTCAGTTTGCAGAGAAACTAAGAGATGTCCTGGGGGTGATGAGGAAGATGGTCCCTTGCAAAATCCAAGAGCAGATGTTTCTCCTGCGCCTTGGCTTACCATACAGCTCCTACAAGTGCATGGGTACCAGGAAGAGCAGCAGGGATGAGGCACCCTGAGCTCCCTAGCTCACCACTCCTACTATAGAAGGACACAAAGAACTACTTGCTTTCACTTAAATGGAAGCCTGCGGTGCAATGGTGTTTTAACACGGGCCAGCAGCCAAAACAGTTAAAAGCCACTGGCAGATGACTGACTGATTCTCTGGATTACAGCATGAGAAGCATGGACTTGGACAAGAGACACACACACTGACACCCACTAGGTCCCAGCTCAGTAGGGCTCTCCCATCAGAGCCAGCGTGGTGCTCAAAAGCAGCAGTGTGGTGGTGGTCTGGGCTGACCTGCAGCTTTCCAAGTGTTGCTTCAACAGACTCGTCTCCAGCATATGTCCTCCTCTCCTCACACCTATTTCAGATCCAGTCCTCATCAAATTTATAAGCCAGATGATTGTCTGCCAGCAGTTTCTCACTGTGCCTGCACACAAGCTATTCTACTTCGTTAAGATGTTTCAGTCTTGATGAAATAAACTAGTAATCACACAACTTTTGTGATGTGTGGGCATGAGAGGGTGGTCTGAGCCCAGCCTGTCCCTACCTGAATTACTGGCTGCTATCTAAAGACTCCCAAAACCTAGTGAACATGAGAGACCACAGAAAGATCTAGCTTGGAAGGGACCTGTGGAGTCCTTACTCTAATCCCCCATTTAAAGTTCAGTGTGAGATCAGGTTGCTCAGGGACAGCCGAGACAATTCCATACGTTGTGCCACATACTACATTATCCCACACTTCCAATACTGTTAGTATAAAGGAAAACATCTTTAGTACCTCCCCCGTCTTACAGGCCTTGCCCCTCAATATGCACTTAAAAAAAAGGATAGTAAGTTAAAAAAAAAAAAGGCCTCAAGGAATGAACAATGAAGATTCCTAATAACTTTCTCCACTGGTATCATTAACCCTAACTACATTCAGTCCACACTGGAAGACTGTAAGTTGCAGCAAGGCCAACTATTTTACAATCATTACACCACCGTGCATTAAAGGACTATTAGAACTGCAAAGTCAGGAATTCCAAGAGTGGAAACTCCAGTGTGAATTAAACTGCCATTTACAGCTTTTCAGAGATGTCACTGGAGGTCACACAGTACAGTGTGGCCAGGACCTGCCTCACTCAGAGAACAGGGAGTTGTTCAAACACCTCCATCTGTTCTCCTGTTCAGCACATGACCTCAAGTCTAATTTGTTCACAGAACACCTCCAGAATTAAGAAATTTAATTATTCCAGGTATCCCTAGCACTAAGACCACCCACAGAGCGATTCACAGACCACTATTAAGTTCAAATGATTTATGATAATAATTTGCAATAATGAGTTCAGTTGCAAGTTCAGCTGATGGACTCAAAGTAACATCGGCAGCCTTCAAAGCACTCTGCTGATTTGGATGCCCTGCGGCTGCTAGGACTTGGCTTTTCTCTAGCATATCCAAAGCCTTTCCAGAACATCACATCGTGTCCTACATGAGGCTCAGCTTTCATCTGCAGATGTGAACAATCTTACTTTCACAAGTCTAAAACCAGTTTTCCCTTAGTTGCCAAAGGTGGAAAGTCTGCTTGATGTAATTTCTTCTACCACACAGGAACACAGTAGGACAAACAGCAGTAGAAACCATTTTTACCTTAATAAAGTGATCACCTTTCTCTTCTTAGACAAACGTCCATGCTTTTCACCCCATACTTTACAATTTTTACGGTGAATAAACAAGGTTATAGAGCCCATAATCACAGAATGCTTTAGGTTGAACGGGACCCTTAAAGCTCCTCTAGTCCAACCCTCTGTGCAGTGAGCAGGCACATCTTCAACTAGATCACATTGCCCGGAGCCCCATCCAACGTGACCTGGAATGTTTCCAGGGATGGGGCATCTACCACCTCTCTGGGCAACCTGTGCCAGTGCCTCACCACCCTCACTGCAAAAAAATGTCTTCCTTCTGTCTACTCTGAATGTACTCTTTCAGTTTAAAGCCATTACAACTTGGCTTCAGCCCTTGAATCATTTTTTTTGGCCCTCCACTGGACCCGCTCTAACAGGTCCAATCTGCTTCAGTATTTCTTTCTTGTGAAGACAGAACTTTTTTCAAAATTGGAAGAAGACTTTCATGACCTACTTTGGCTTTTTCAATGTTTTTGTATACTAGACTGTTCTCAGAAACCTCCTCCCCCCTACGCAGGTAGTTATGCAAACACAGATGCATTTTGATGTATGAAAGCAGCCAAACCCGTCCCAGCTTGTAACAGATCCAAAACACAACCTGCAGCCCTGTAGCAACCTCCCTCTGCACCCCATACCGCTGGATTTGGGAGACAGATTTGACTTGCCATGTTTTCCCATCTTCCCTCCCGCTTTCAGGAATACTTTTCCACCGCAAGGACCTCACAGTAGGGCTTTGCCAGCAGAATCTGAGCTATCCCAAGACTGAACCTCATCCTTTGCACTTGCTGAGTTTAGAAGATTTCAAAGCCTGACCCCTACTGACCTGCAGTACTACCTCCTTCTTCCTTGCAGCCATCCTTCTGCTGAAACACAGGTCCTTTGAGTCCCAAGCGCAAAGTCCTCTTTGCAGATGTCCTCTAACTACGTGAATCCAACTGCTGGTCAACCTGCACCACAGAGAAAGCTTTTTACCCACCTTTGCTCCTCCACCCAGGACATACAGCAGCATCCCTGGCTCAGCAGTGCCCAAAGCCCGACACAGCTCTGCTCACGCCCTCTCCACAGAGGCAAGGTGCTGCTGCAAGTCCTGAACTGCTGCTCACTTCCAGAGACACGGCAGCCTGTTCCTCCCTTGCCCCGTGGTGGTGGCAGAAGCAAACTGAGCCCAGCCAGGGCCTGCCAGTCCCTCTGCAGCAGCTGGCAGCACCCCAGCGCTGCTATGGCAGCACCCCAACACTCTATGGCAATCCTGGCAACATCGGGGTGGAGCAGCAGCCCAGCCCAGCCCACTCCCTTCTCGGTATCCACTGCAGCCAGGAAGTTCAGCTCAGCCTCCTCTGTAACTCTCCTTCAAGCAGCAGGAGCAGCAGCTGTGGTTGGAGCCCCTCTACTTTGTCCCCCTGCCTGTCAAACCTGCCCAACTCCCCCCCCTCTGTAACTCTCCTTCAAGCAGCAGGAGCAGCAGCTGTGGTTGGAGCCCCTCTACTTTGTCCCCCTGCCTGTCAAACCTGCCCAACTCCCCCCCAGCCCACCACACAGCCATCACACTCATTTCCTCCTGTCCCTTCTAATAAACTTGCAGCTTAAAACAAGGCATAGGATCCAGACGTGACCTCCCCAGCACCGAGCAGAGGGAATAAGCTGCTGGTCCCATTCCAAACGCAGCTCAGTTTTTGAAGGTTGGTGGTTCTTTTTTCTTATTTGCAGCGAGACCACAGTGCCCGTGACCAGCTCCTCCTCCAGTGATGCTCATTTGGGGTCACCAGGCTCCAGGTACACACCTTGCAGGTACTGCTGTTCACGTGGCACAAGATGTCTGGTGGCCTGGTCCTCCAGTTGGACAAGGTTACTCATGGTTGAGCCTTCAACTTTGGGCATTCAACTCCCCCTGTGCTCCTGCCAACCTGACAGGACCCTGCCCAGTGCCTCCAGGGGACACAGCAGGTCTGAGCCTTGGCAGGGACTCTCCTGCCTCCAGCACCAGCTTGGCAGAGCAAACTGCACCCCTAGATGCCCCCTGCATCTGTCTCTTTATAGAAATAAGCCTCCAGTAAAGTCCTGATGATTTTAACCACCACTGAAATTTTGCATGTTTACACTCTCCTGTGCTTACGCTTTCGGATTACCAAAGACAGTCTTGTTAAACCCATTTCCTAGTCTTCAAGAACCTAGTCTCGTGCACTTCAATATTCCTCTGCCTGTTGTGTCATTACTTCAGCAGTTTCACAGAGGCACAGCACCTACTGCAATGGTTGAAGTCTGTAAAAATAAATTTTGAGAAGTGAGATGCTTGCCTTATATTCTGACACAAGACGCCTTTGAGCAAGTCACTTGGCTTCTTTCACTGCTACAATGGAAATCTGTGATTGGAACAGCTGCCAAATTCTAAATCTCATTTGACTTCCTGTGTGGGAGAGACTACTCCAGATGTGGACAGGAGGTGGTGGGGAGCAACCAAGGGTATTAGTTATCTGACAGCTAGCATGCCAAACTCCATGCAGAACTACTCACTTGCCTGACATGCAGCCTTTGAGAGAAGGACCATCACTGGACCCAGACATAAAGAGGGGAGATACTTTGTCAAAATTCATTAGGATTGGTTTTCAGAAGAGAAATGGCAAAAGAACAGCAGAAATCCTGGTGATTTGTATTATGTCCAAACAAACTTTATACTCGCTTTGGTTCTGCAAGGAACCCTGTAACGCACAGGGCGCTGCTACCGAAATAAAGTAGGTAAGTATCTGGCCAACCAGCAAATAAGTTTGTTCCCACTGTGACTCGCCGGCTAGCAACTGTCAGTCTGTAGGGAAGCTGGCACAGAAAGCTGAGATTTCTCCACGAAGATGAGAAAAATCTAGATATTCTGGTAAAGTTCTTTTTATTTACAGTATTCTTCTTTTTGTACATACCTATAGCAACATCAAAAATTATTCACAAAGCTTAACTGAATGTAAAAATGTTCTCATCCAACAGTTTGTCCTATTGGTATCTGTGGAAAATGTCAACTGTTCTCATGCAGCAACAAGATTGTCTGAGCACTGGTTTTTAATTTTTCTGGTAGAATTTTAGGAAACCATCTCAAAACACGTACATAGATACTTACTCACCTTTTTTTTCTGAACACCTTTAGGCACCGAAATTTTCTAGAATCAAACTCGGATTTGCTTGTAGAAATGTGAATCGGGGGAAGACGAGATATGTAAGAACTTGAGCTCCTAGGCGTACATAGCAGGAGTGCAAATTTAGAAGTCAGATGCAGGCTGTTCAGTTTTGTATTTACAGTATCTGCCTCAGAACTTTTTTTTCTCAGTTCAAGCAAACATATTCGATTTAATTTTATAAATAAGATTTCACTTCTGAGGTCCTGATATTTATCAAGTTCTCACATATTTTTATCTTCCCTTTTGTTCAGCCCCCAAAGTCCATCATGAAAAATTTGCAGAAGGACATTAAAAAACTGCCAGTTGCTTACTGCAATGCCTAGGGAAAAAGTGGCAGGTGCTCACTTTTATTTGTCTTTCAAGAGTGGAAGAAGGTACATGAAATGTAAATATTCTCCTTTGCAACCAAGTGGTAACAGTTGTCCGATACAGAGCACATTCAAATTTCAGGCCAAACTGTGGTCGCATTTTCTGACACAAGTAGTTACCTTGGAAAAAAGTAAGGCTATCACAATTTGACCTTTTTATTAGAAATAGATTAAGATACTTATCAAAATCGGTTAGCAAAGTTACAGACCCCTCTTCTTGCTGCAGCCTTCCTGAAGTTTAAAGTAACGAAAGAAAGATTTGGTTTAAGACATTGGCTGCAATCTCTAGTGTGCCTGTTAGTGCTATGTAAATACAGGTTTTTTGAAATACTGACTATTAAACCTATGGTCTAAACTGAAACAGCCAAGTAGACACGGGAAGAAAGCACCCCGAACTGCCCGAAGGAGAGCTCCTTGCTGCCCTCGTTTGTTTCTATGCAAATTTGACTGTGAAGCCACTGGGGTCTCGTATTCCAGCCTAACCTTACGCAGCCGTCTTCATTTGTACTCATACTTTTTTACTGCACTTACAGGCACAATTTCAGGAACTTATGGACAACCCAGACTTCTGAACATATTAAAATCCCATCGCTTATTATCCAGGTATCCAAATCCATGCAAGTGTGTATATCTGCATCTATACACAAAATCTGTAGCAATGTTACTGAGCTAAAAAATAACCCAAAAAACAACCCCCCAATTTTTCCATCCCTTCCCCAACTTAATTCACCCAGCTGATCTTTCATGGAAATGATCTGTAAGTCATTTAATTACATCTGGAGGTAAAGGATGCAAAACAAAAGCCAGCTCCTTCTGCTTGCTAGCTCCTTCTGGTCTCTTGAAAATCTGACTTCTGCAACATACTGTTTGCTCTATTAACGCTCAGCAAATACCTCTCACCAGTGAAACATCTAATCCTTCAGCAATTACATGAGCGAATTCTTGGCCACTAAAGCAACAGCTTATGTCTGCTGACACTGCAGCCACTGTTCCTTCCCAGAAAAGCCACCAGTCATACGAACTCTGAAGTATGAGCTTGTCTTCTAAAAACACAAAAGAAACCCCAAACAATCCGTTTGACCCATTCCATGGATTTGAGCATGTCATCAGTACCAGGTGACATTGTGTGGCTTAGACCTTGTCAGGACAGAATGTGCTGCTTATAATTTGGGGTCTGCTGTCTCCCTCTATTTTTCTCTTTAAAAAGGAAGTATAATGTAAGTTAAGCTGAAGTTCAGAAAAGCATATATTTTACTTAAAAACATTCATCTGTTCAAAATTCAAAATAAACTTTATGGGATACAACAGTTTGGTTTTTTTTTAAATAACATTTCATTCAAACTGTATATAATTCATTGAAGTATTCGTACAGCAAACAATGGTTAACCCTTGAAAACCTGTAGAAAAAGATTTTCACACAAAAAAAAAGAAAACCAAAATTGAGGTATCACACCCACACACATTCACTCAAGCACACCCACACGCTCAGCACACCCACACACTCAAGCACACACAGGCTGCAGCAAAAGCAAAAAATTGTAGGCCCAAAAGGAAAAGTATGACTGATTGTTCTATCCGAAAATCCAGGTAGCTCAGGAAAAAAAAACCCCAAGAAACCAAAACAACCCCCAGGAGTCCTCTGAGTAAAGAAACTACCTCAAGAAAATTCTCAAGTGCACTGGAGACCTGATCATTTAAACTGTTTCTGCAAAGCAGCTCCCTGCACCTGAGAAAAATGCAGCCCAAGGTGACTTGTGCAAATATAAGGAGTCAGGAACATCTCCTGCTATTCCTTAAGTAGACATGAGGGGTGTCCATAGATTCAATTAGTCTTTGATCATGCAAGATACTGCTGGAGTGCTGTCTTCGCCCTGCAATAAAGGAACAACCTGTTAGTTGGGGGTTTGGCTTTATCATCAACAGCTTTATCTACAAGACTCATTGAGCCAGCAAGGGCGGGAAGATGAACGATGAGGGAAAAGGAAGCCGAGGGGCTGGCTCCTCCAGTTTGGAAGAATCTAGCCCATGGTCCAGAACTGCTCTGCGTGGGCTGCCACCATTTAAGAATCCACCTTGCATCTAAGAATAAGATGATCTACCCAAGTGTATCAAGATGCTCAGCATCAACTGAGCAACTTTCAAGTATGGTGGGGATTAAGATGAGTATTGAACCTCACTATCAACACACCTTATTAAAAACACTTAGGCGCGGTAATTGTGAAGAGCAATTACTTTTCTGTAATGCGGATGTACCGTATGAAAAGCAAGTCTTTGAAGCTGCAAAATGAAAGAGGTGTCATAACTCAGAACATACCAAGGGCATACCTGTCAGGAATACCAGCCCTACTGAAAACACAAACTGAGATGGAGAAAAGCAGCAACAGCCAGAGTAATACTGGAATTTACATAATCTAACATTGTGCAATGGTTTTGTTAAGAAAAAAAAAAAAACAAAGCACCTCTCCAAAGTCTAGGGTACAGTTTCATCATCACTTCAGTTAATCCAGTATTTCCTACTACCTGAAGTGAGCAGCTTTGCTCTTCCTTTGTCTCTCACACCTCCCAGCCACGCATCATGACCTTGACAGACTTTTCCATCATCCAATACAATGCAGCAACCCAGAGGAAGAGTATTTACTGTTTTCTCCCAAGTTCCCTGCTACATTCCTATCAGCTCATCGAGGTGGCTGATGAGGCAGACTTGGGATAGGGTAAACAGTGGGAGTAGGTGGCCAGAAGAAACAGGAGGGACTGTGACTTGCAACAGTGCTACGCACAATCAGCTCCCTGCCTCTGAAAACCAAGGCTTCAGTGTTGACAAGCAAGGCAGAAGGTATTTTTGGTGGTTTGGGTTTTATTCCCATTTCTCTCTCTTTGAAAACCCTAGTTAGCTTTACTGTAATTTTCTATGTGCCTGCTTATTGATACCTGCGTGTTCCTGATTATCACCTTCAATACTGATACTCTGGCATAGGTATTAAACAGAGAAGTCACCCATTTTTAAAAAGGCTAGAAAGGAGGACCCTGGGAAGTACCGAGCTGTCAGCCTTCCCTCTGTGCCTGGGAACATCGTGGAACAGATCCTCCTAGAAGCTATGCAAAGGCACATGGAGGACAGGGAGGTGATTCGAGACAGCCAGCGTGGCTTCACCAAGGGCAAGTCCTGCCTGACCAACCTAGTAGCCTTCTACAACTACAAGACTACATCAGTGCACAGGGGAAGAGTTATGAATGTCATCTATCTGGACTTCTGTAAAGCCTCTGACATGGTCTCCCACAACATCCTTCTCTCTACATTGGAGAGATACAGGTTTGATGGGTGGACTCTTTGGTGGATAAGGAATTGGTGGGATGGTTGCATCCAGAGGGTAGTGGTCAATGGGTACTGGTCAACAGCTTGATGTCCAGATGGAGACTGGTGACAAGTAGTGTCCCTCAGAGGTCCCTACTAGGACCAGTGCTGTTTAATATCTTCATGAATGACATAGGCAGTGAGATCAAGTGCTCCCTCAGCAAGTCTGCAGATGACACCAAGCTGGGTGGTGCAGTTGACAGGCCTAAAGGACAGGATCCATCCAGAGGGACCTGGAGAAGTGGGTCTGTGTGAACCTCATGAGGTTCAACAAGGCCAAGGGCAAAGTCCCGCAGCTGGGTTGGGTCAAACCTCAGTATCAGTACAGGCTGGGGGGATGATGTGATTGAGAGCAGGGGGTACGGGTGCATGAAAGGCTGGACATGAACCAACACCGTGTGCGCTTGCAGCCCAGAAAGCCAACCGTATCCTGGGCTGCATAAAAAGCAGTGGCCAGACAGGTTGAGGGAGGTGATCCTGCCACTCTGCTCTGGTGAGACCTCACCTGGAGTACTGTGTCCAGCTCTGGAGTCCTCAGTACAAGAAGGACATGAACCTGCTGATGCAGGACCAGAGGAGGCTACAAAAATGATCAGAGAATGGGACACCTCTGCTGCGAGCACAGGCTGATGGAGTTGGGATTGTTCACTCTGGAGAAGGGAAGGCTCCAGGGAGACCTTAGTGTGGCCTTTCAGTACTTAAACGGGCTTACGAGAAGGATGGGGACAGTCTTACTAGCGATGCCTATTACAAGAGGACAAGGGGTGATGGTTTTAAACTAAAAGAGGGTACATTCAGACTAGATAGGAGGGAGAATTTTTTTTTTTTTTTTACAACGAGAGTGCCCAGAGAGGTGGTAGAAGCCCCATCCCTGGAAACATTCCAGATCAGGTTGGACAGGGCTCTGGGCAACGTGATCTAGTTGAAGATGTCCCTGCTCACTGCAGGGCGGTTGCAATATATGACCTTTGAAGGTTCCTTCCAACACAAAGCATTCTATGACTCTAAGTCCTAGCTTTATTACAAAGATGCCTAAGAACAATGGAATATCTTTCGTAAAAACAAGAAACCAAAATTTTAAAACACTGCACAGTTTAGTAAGTCTTTAATTAAGTGTTCATCCCAATTTCTTTAAATAGTGTAAAACTCAGTGCAGTAAGACAGTTTTTCTGTGGAATTTTTCTATAATCCGAAGATTTAAAAAACATATTTTTAATAAAAAGCAAAGATTTCCCTCTAATCTTTTTGAATTTTTCTTTATACTCACTTGTCACACAGATTTGGATCCGATGACTGACTCAATTTATGTAGAATATCTACTATTCCCATGTCTCGTAGTTTGTCTTGGCGTTCTTGTGAACCTACAAAAATAAATCACATTGTTGGGAATAGCACCAAAAAACGAATGTCTGAAGAACAGAAGAAAGGAGCAGTATCAAAAACCAGCTTAAAGGAAGGGTATGGAACACGGTTCAACTAGAACACAGCAACAGAAACACTCCCTCAGTCCTCCACCACTCCTCAGAGCGCAGCACCTCCCACCACTCCTTCTCTTGCCATTTCTTCCAGCTCCACCCTGCTGCCTCCATCTGCCCTCTCAACACAACCACGTATTTTTCTGCACAGCAACAACCTTCAGCTCCCTCCTGGTGACCTTCCGTTGTTCCAGGCCACAACTCTTATTACCGAATGCCTTCCCCATTCCTTCCAGTTCAACCCACAAGTCCTTTGACTGGTTTCAGAGTCTCACCACACAACCCCTTCAAGCCATCCATGTTGGGATAAATTTCTTGGCAACAAATCCATTCTAATCCATTTATCTCCTCCAAAGAACTCTTTTCCTCCAATGATCAAGTTTCCACAACCTCCTTAAGACTTGGAAGCTCTCTTACTAGGATTCTCTTCCATGCCAGTTGTTTTCAGACTTCACAGAAATGCAGAAAAATTGAAACTTCTCCCTCTGTGACTCTCATCATCTCCTATTTACTGACACACTCTTCTCATGTCTCCTCTTCCTGCCCCAGAACAGGTCTCTACACTTCCCTCAACAGCCTCCTCACTACTCCCACTCTTAAGAGGTCTCCCTTTATGCTTTGGATCCCACTGTCCTGCGCACTGCAAATATTGATTCCTATGCAACATCAGCCTTGTGATCAGGATAGTAACTTGTATATGCATCAATAATGAGGATTTCTTACCTTCTTCTTCATTCCATATGAGATTAGATATACAAAACATGGCAGCAAGCTGAAGTTTAGCATTTGAGTGACTCTAAACATAGAAAAATAGTACTCAAGTTTAGAAGAAGAAATTCACAGACGTATTTTGGTATTCATTTTGTAATAAAAAAGGCAGCAAAGCTGGGACTAATTCTTATCTACAACTTCTCTTGTAGAGAATGCCGTAACATACGGCACTTGGTATGCCTTTTCCAAGATCATGAAACATTTTCCATATAGATTAGTTACAGGTATTTAAGTCTGTAACATTCTTACGGGAAATAACGGCTAGATTTCCCTTTTAATCTGATCTCAGCACACCTCTACCATACAGAGCTGCACTAGGTGATTTCTTAAACGCAAGTGGGTATACGAAAGTTAAGCACATGATAACAAGTAATTTACAGACAAAACGCTGAAGTACCTCTTTTCATTCCTGAAAAAGACCAACTAAAACCTTTAAGATAAATTCTCCATACCATGTAGTATTTGATCTTCTGCAAGATGTCATCATTGGTCATAATCAGTTCTTTTGCTGTCGTTCCATCTGCTATATTGGCAAGAATACATAATGTCTGAAAGAGAAAAAAAAACGTTAAATTATTTGGCCTCAGATCACATCCCATGATTTATGCAGTTTCCCTGACAGCTTTGAACTTGTGACAAACAATTTCTTTAATTAGTTTTAATAACTTTACTCTGGAGTTTGCAGCTTGCTTACTTCTGGGGCCAATGCCAAGGAGTTAACAGCTGTGGCTGAACAGCCCTGGCAAAAAAACCCCACAGTCATTGCCATTTTAAAATAAAAAGCAACATTGATTAATTAATTCCAATGAGCAAAACTGTTTAAGTCTCTCATGGAAATATGCAACATATAGAAAAGAATAAATACTTTGGAAAATAATTCAGCTTATTCTTTGTCTGTGGCTAGGGAAAAACAAACATACCCGTCTAGTTCTGCAGTCCAGGAAAAGGAAAGACAGCGGTCTGATCTGCTGATCCAGCAGAGGAATATTTTTTTTCCCCCCCAACAAGTCTAATCACGTATCTTACCCACAGAGATAACTCAAACTATAAACACATCTGGTTATTTCCTGCAAATTAGAGAAGCCATCCTACACAATAACCTTGAAGCAACTAGGCCCGTGTTGGCACTACATGCACATGGCATTAAAGACTTGTGCAGGCAGCTTGCCTGGTCTGGGAAATATTCTATAAATTCTTTCCCAAAGAGCTGTGGAAAAACTTAACCATCTTTTCTGGACATGAAGGGATGACCACAGGAGGACACCGAAGAATGATCAGCACTGGTGTGATGCCTGTACCTAAGCTTCGCTACATTCCAGTCAGCAGTTGCAGGGATTTATTACTTCCAAGGTGCTGGTTACATACTGACGAGCCAGGCAGTAATAGAGACAAGCACTGTCCTTCTAGTGGTTCGGGCAGATAGGCAGTACTGGATAGATGACAACTCAGAAATGAGAACAAGCTGCTAATCACACCACAGGAACAAAGTGCTCTTATAGGCCCCAAATCCCAAAGGCTCTATTCCACCCTAGCTCACTAGCCCTTTCCCTCAGTATTTCTCAGGCACGCTGATTCTCCTCCAAATACCTCTGAGAGGCTTGACAAGGTAAACAGTCTATCGCAACAAAGGTGATTCTGTCACTAGACGCAACTGGCTAATCCTCAGTTGCTTCAGAACCATGGTATCACTAAACTCGCTATCGATTAAGAGTCTTTCAGGCTATTTTTGCTACTTTTGCACTTAAAAAGACATGAAAGGCCTGTTTGCCTTCAGCCCATTCCTTACTGCACAGAGATTTAGGCCAGTCTGGATTTAGCAGTATTTTCACACGTCCTTGCCACGCTGTTTGCTGCCAATATCCATCCTAATTCAAAGCAATCCTCTGGAATCTCTCTCGGCTTCTGGCTAGCCCCATTCCTCATCAACACACGTCCCGTATGAAGAAGAAACAGGGTTCTCCCATTGACCATCTTGTCGGTCACAGAGTTAATGAGCCAGATTCTGCCCACGTATCTTCTTCATTTTGCTTTAGCACCCCCACTGCAGGTATCTCTGTACGTTGGCCCTCTTATGTTGCCTCCTCTGGAATCTCTCTCGGCTTCTGGCTAGCCCCATTCCTCATCAACACACGTCCCGTATGAAGAAGAAACAGGGTTCTCCCATTGACCATCTTGTCGGTCACAGAGTTAATGAGCCAGATTCTGCCCACGTATCTTCTTCATTTTGCTTTAGCACCCCCACTGCAGGTATCTCTGTACGTTGGCCCTCTTATGTTGCCACC
>NW_010429701.1:338-8494 GCF_000710305.1 Buceros rhinoceros silvestris | reverse complement strand
TCCCTACAGCCACCTCCTCTTTCCTTCTCCATTTCCTCTTACAAATTGCGAAAGTTTTAATTTGTCAGGGCATATTCCTCCTCACTTTTTCCCAGTCTACAGCAGCATGCTCTTCTTCCTGCAGTGCCTCTCCTCCTCTAATGGCTGCTGGCTCCTGCAGGCACCCAAGAAGAGCTGAGGTGCCACACATCCCTGCAGAATCTATATTCCTGCCAGCAAGGCAGGCAATGACAGTATTCTTCACTACTGGCTGCTCCAATGGCTGCTCCAGGAGCAAATAACCACAATAACCCCAGTGTGAAGTGCTGGCTTCTTTCTCTTCTCTTGTTCCTACTGCCCCCTTTCTGTGATGCAACTGCCTTAGGTTTAATTCTTCTGCTCTCACACACAGTGCCCTCCTCTTTACAAAACCTATATAAAAAAAAAAAAACAAACCCCAAAACCCACACATTCTGAATTCAATTCAAACCCATTAGAAGTAAGAGCATTCTGGAAGGTACTAAAGTTATTAATTTGACAGTTCTCAGTAAAATATTCACCGCACATCATAATCCAAACAAAAATGACATGCTGAGAAGAATAATTTTGTTCTGCCAAGACAACGTGAAACAAAAAAGGGTACCTGCTCTTTGACTTCTATATTGTGCTCTCCTTCCAGAATGAGGGTCACTGCTTGCATGATTTGCTTCCCATGAGTGCTCATTATATGGTCTATGTGCTGCCAAAGCAATGATGAAATACAATCAGTGTAACTTTCCAGACAAAGAAGAGACATTCCTACTTTAATTACTCTAAGCAAAGAGTAGCAACACTGCACAAAACCCCTAGCTCCTAGCAAAACCAGGAATTTACCACAGCAGATACACCTGATAATATTCCTCTTCATTTGAAGCCTGGTCTTGTTTGAGAGAGCATGATATGGGTCTTGGTTCTGATTTTAATTTAACCTGTAGAAAAGACACTGGTTTCCCAGTTGGATGGAAGCCAGCCTGAAGACTGAATCCTGCTGGACCCCAGCTCTCAGTATGAAGCTGTAGAACCATTTCTCTTCTGATAACAGGGATATTAGAAAGGGGAAAGAAAACTGAGGACTCTCATCTGGTATTTGCTACTCTTACTGATCACTGTGACCAGGTCTGATATTCACAGATCAAACCTCTGAGACTGTTCAGAGAAATAAGTCATATACATTACTTATCACCTATGAAAACTGCCTCAAGTTAAAGAGACTTAGAGATAAGAGGTCATTTGATCACAGACTTTGAACACCTATACCAGAATAAAATTTATCATTAAGAGTAACAGAAAAAGATGAAACTAGATCTACTGGATTAACTGACACCAGAACTCAACAGTGACAGCAAACAGCCACCAGAGATTACCAGCACATGGCACACTACAATTCTTTAAGACGTTAGGGATTCTTGTAGGACTTCTAAAAACTGCTAATAATGAGACTTCATTTGAAAGCTGCTGGATGAGTTATTCTGGAGTGAGTTTTGGGTAGAGAATGAGAATGGTTGGTTCTGGCTCTAAAACATACTACAGAAAGTAGGTGAAGCTGGGACATAGTTTCAGATGAAGAACACCTTAAGTGATAATGAGACTCTGCTGTCAAGAGCTCAGGGTGAATTTTATGAATGACTGGTTATTAAATATCTTTTCACATTAAGACAGAGCTAATTTTCTATGAAGCTTATTGAGACTCAACGAGTACAAATATCAGAAGATTTTTTGCAGTGACCTTTTTATGGTAGAAACACAATACGTGATAAATGCACAGTAGAGGCTTCGTGGTTTTTTTCCCCCACAAAAATGTTGGCTTGCCAAATGTTTGCTGCATGTTTTCCCTCTGTTCTTCACAGGGGATTACCCCTTTCTTTTCCTCCACCAATATCTCTTTCTCCCTGTCAAAAACAATTCATGGGCTTACATTTTCAAACCATTTTATTTCAGTGTGTAAAATGAACGTATGCATTTTGTAAGTGCACAGTCCCACAGTCAAATTCAAACAGCCAATACTATCTATATAGTTGGATAAGAACAGAAATATTTCAGGTGTCAAGAAAGAAGCAACACAGGTATCCTTAGGATATGTACCTCTCCACACATTGACTCAACAGTGCAACCCTCTTACTGTCATTTTGGACAAGTTTCACAAAAAGATTGTTAGGAAAATAATTCTGCTGAAAGCTAAATGCAGTGGAATTGAACATTAAGTGTAACTGTCTAGCTCTGTATTTGATCACAATTAAAATGTTTCAGTGGATGTAGAGAATTCTTTCAAATGTTTTCCTATATCCATTTGTACATATGGCTACAGATATTTGGATAAATCCAAAAGCTTCAGTTTTAGCAATATGTTGAACATTAATCGTAAACACAAAAATAATTTATCTTACAAAAGAGATGAAGTTAATATGCATTGCCTGCATGTTTGATCAGCTTTCAGAAGAATGTCTGTTTGCAGCTTTACTTACTGGGCGAGTAGATAGAAGATTCCTGAGCAGGCCCAAAGTTTTCATCAGAACATTTACATCTGAATCAGAAAGCAACTGGAACAACTGCTCTGTACTCAGACCTCGTAAGATGTCTGATTTGATCTTCTGTTCTGCTTGAAATGCCATATTCTGAAAGAGACAGAAATTTTCTTCTTGATTTTTTTACCTTAAACTTGGGCTTTCACTCTTTTAGGATACCATTACCTGCAAGCATATATCCTTGCTAAAATTAATCTTGCCAAGATAATAATTTATGGGGACCTCCTACACAATGAATTAAATTTCCGTGGTCTTACAGCTGACTAGGTTATTACCTGCTCTTATTTGTTCCCTGGCATGCTACTGACACTACTTCACTTTTGCCTGAATGATCTTGTCAACCAAACTGGTATAGAAACTGAAGAGTTTATTTTATTTTAGGGACTAATTGATGAAGTGTTCCAGGCTGATACTGTTTTCCTTCTGAGGTTAAGTGGAAAGACAAGCCATTTTAAATAACAACTGACGAGATCTTTAAGTTACGTTCACAATCATTTTAAGAAGCAAAATCACCAGCAGTATTTCATCAGCATGTTCTACTTACCATTAAAGCCCAAATGCCGTTCACTCGCAAGGCAAGATTTTCACTCTGTGTTAAACTACATAAAAGTTCTATGGCTCCTGATTCTAAAATAGGCTAAAATGAAGAGGGGGGAAAAATAAAATCTTTAAAACACCACTTAGACTAATTACACATATATACAAATGTAAATATAATACAAAAAGCCTTGCTTATATCTTATCCTTGAGTTTACAAGATGTCCAGTCCACTCACGTGAACTGGCCAAGCCATACTCTATATTCCGGAGCATTAAAAGGTAGACTTTTATGAAAAAAAGGTCAAGATAGCTTTATTCTCATGTGTATCCATGTATGCGTACACATGTACTGAGAGCCATACACACGTATGTATATGTATGTGTGATATTACACATACATCTGCCACACAAGCAAACAGGTTCTCCCCAACAACTTTCAGATTGGGACTGCTCTCCAAAAATAGTCTTCCTTGAGCAATCACACCTTTTTGGGTATGAAGTGGGACATATGTGACTGTTTGAAAGAGGTTAAAGACCACGAAAAATACTCAATATCTTTCTTGACATCTAATCTCTGTGCTTAGTAATCAGAGCAAACTAAAATCCAGCAGAAAGCCTTTAGTGTAATAAAGAAAACTGGAGACTGTTCTTGACGATCACATTGAAATACCAAACCTTGCAGTATCCCATCTTTAAATGACAGGAAAAATACCAAAACACGTACCTTTTCTTTCAAACTGATCAATGTAATGAAAGCAAAGTTTGGAACAATAGCTTTCAACCTGAACCAAACTGGAAGTACTAGCCTTATCTATGTCCTGAAGAGCTCTTGCGCTAAAAGGATTCATCCAATGACATATGCTGCTCCAGTTTGTAAGCAGTTCCCTCCTTCCAGAAGTTACTGCTTCTAAAGCAGTGAATAATTAAGCATATCTGAGTTCTCTGGAAGTTGTGCATTTAACCCACTAAAGAGCTGAATTCCTCAGAAAACACAAATGTGTGGAAAGGAACAGGCTCATCTCACTGACCAGCAGCAAGACCGCAACAGAATCGGGTAGCAGCAGTTTGTGCCAAAGTTCCCCTGGTCCCAGTCGCCCATGCACTGCAATGAGCTGCTAGTGATTCCCCCCAGGCACGGCAGCTGGCTGGCTCCTAGGGACTTCTCCACAGCTAAAGGAGGTGGGAGACATTCCAAATTGGTTTTGACTCAGCTCTTTTACAGGGTAAAATAAACAAAGCTGAAGTGGATGTGTATGTGACTGGTAGTTTACAAACAGTTTTCAAAATCTATACAGGAAAAAAGTGATTTATCAAATAAAGATCAGATGGCTTATAGATGCTTTCAAATCTAATATTTCTAAATATTCTTTCATTTTACATAGTTTCTTTTGGTAAAGATGGTTTTTACATGAACCATACATCCTGATGGAAAAGTCAGTATTTCAATCCAATTTGAAGAGGAAACACTACGCTGGCTGTAATCTGCAGTATGAAAAAGAAAGCCCACAGGCCAGCAAATCGTGCCTGGTGTTATTTCAGTTAATCTTCTGTCTCATAGACATGACCACAACCACCAAGATCAATTGATCAAACCAAGGTAATCTGAAGTGCCTTGCAGGAAGCCACATATACCATAATCTTGCAAATCTTTTCTGTAATTAAGAAAATATTTAAGACCTGGGGAATCGTTTCACTGCTGTGAAGTATTGGTACGTACGTATGATCTGTATGAAATACAGACACTGTGAACTCAAGAACAAAGATCCTGTATCATTCATTCAAGAGCAGTAAAATTCAGAAGACTCAGCTATTCCGCATTTTCAAGCAGTCACTCTAAGACAACAGATCATACTGCCATTTATCACATTTTCTTCTTGCTTATGAATTTTTTAGATAGTGTTTTACAAGTAAAAAACTCCTAAATTTCATGTCCACTTCTTTCCTTTAGACACTACATTTAACTATTCAACCACGTATAACTGTCACAACACTGTAAAAGGTTATTTTTAATTCACGCTGTCAGTGATACAGTTAACATCACAGCTCTAACATGCTTCACGAGCGGTGGTTACCAATTAAGACATCTTTATGCTTATTGAACCGTTGCATAATGTAACTTTTGTCTATTACCTCTCCTTGTTGCTGGATAAATACTAACCTCCTTGCTTGGGGAGAATTCCAGAAGAAGATTGCATAGTGTGGAAGATGCTACTACAAGAATTTCATTTGGAGCATTCTGTAAAACCTACAGTCACAAAGAGGAGAGTGAGGAATCTCTGTTAACTAGTAGGATAAGGGACTGTTTTGAAACAGAACGCCTGTAATTACGCTGCACTTCGATATTCCATACACAGCAGTGTAAATCCAGACAGTGCTCATTCATCTCTGTGTGCTGATACATGCTACACGACAAGCTGAAGCAACACAAAGTTATTTCGCAGAAGCCAGATTTGAGAGCTTTCATGTCCAATTTAAAAGAATTCAGTGGGAACAGATCCCTGCTCTGCAAAGCACCCACGTGCTGGCAGTTGTTATTTCGCTCCACAGCTGTTCTCTCAATAGGGAGCAGGCTGTGTCCGGCAGTGTACCTCTGTGCCATGGTTTACAGAAAACGAGGAAGCTCCAGGAGAAGCCTCCTGAATGCTTCTGCACCTTCTGTAACGCACAACTCAGCAAATTGCCTCATGATGATCCTTTCAGAGATGCAAGTAGCCTGGAACACATTATAGCCTCGCTTATCTGTGCCTGGATCTCCAGTGGGATTGATCACGCTCTTCTTAAACAGAGCACATACCTTGCATGTTCTGAGAAAATTCAGTGAGGAAACAGGCACAGAGGATACAACTGCTCCTCCAGCAAAGAACACTTCTGTTTCAGAGCAGTAACCAAACTGCAAACGTTAACCATTACTGCATTTACAGCAGCCTGCACAAAACTACATTTATCCAAGTCCTACAGTCTTAGACATTATTCTTCCACAGCCTGTAGAGCTATACAGGCTAAGGGAGAGAGAAAGGACTTCCGTAGCTGTTATAAATCTAGACTGAAAATTAGCTTATCTTTATTTAATATTACTTTTATTTTTCTATTATGAATAATTTTTGACCTTTTGGAATGAACATAGGAGTTTCTGGCTTCAGCTTATTTAATACAAATCGAAATGAACACATGCCAGTAGCTGTGTTTATGCGCAAGTCTGACATTTACATTAGGGTTTTTTCACATGGCTATTTTTCTATGCTAGTTATGCTTCTTCAAGCAATCCTGTCATTTTTGTGTTTTACATTTATAAATGTTCAATGTTTTCATGTCTGGCCTTTTGCAAACTCTTAAAACATTCAAACCATTCCCTCCAAGCCCCTTCAGGTGATGATCATGAGTGCTGTATCATGGGATTGTCATGCCATAATGACAGCACAAATATTCCATGACGCAATCTCCCTTGACCTCCCAGTAACACTAATGAGTTAGACATCCATGGATTAGTATCACAAGTCACATCTCCAGTCCAAGGATTAAATGCTTAACTTGTAATAATTGTATTGCAAATAATTTCCCCATCATTTCTATCATGAAAGTGTAGAAAAAAGTAGGCCTGTACTTTAAGGCCTCTAATTCAGGTAAGCAATGTAACAGGCTGCACAGGTTTCATTGTCTGCAGCAATAAGATGGCCAGAAAGTGTAGTGTAACTAGCGAGTCAATTTTTGTTAAGCCCATAACTTGTGAGAACTAGAACACTGGCAGAACAGAGAAGGTCAGGCCTGAATAAAATGTCACTGAGAAGTACGTCCAAGACACAACTTCCTTGTACTGAAATACCACTGGAAATAACTGAATGATCTCCTGGTCCTTTACTTCCTTCCAGGCTCTGGGGACAGGCGGCTCGTAACTGCCTCATTATCAGGTTCATCGGGTCATTTTTGCCAACACTTTCTCTAGTCTGGCTATTTTACTTCTCAACAGAGAGTTGAGATCACCTCAAGTGATTCCCTTGGTGCTTTTCATGGATGTCCATACTGCTCACGCTTTCGGGCTTCTCGCCAGCAGACTTTGTCTGTTCCCCATTTTTAAGGTCTGAGAAACTGAAACTGAGAAACCAGTTTATTTATCTGCACTTAATGACAGTCACATTAGAGGATGAGAGATGATATATACCTTATGCACTTTGATATTACTTAATCTTGTGGATAATTGCAATACATTAAAACGTGTCTTTTTAAAGGTCTTGCTGAGCTCTTTGGCTTCAGTTTTAGAATCTGCAATGAGATTTAGAAGGTAGAGAACTACAGGAGAAAACTCAGATCTAAATTCTCTTGCAGGGCTTATAGACCAAGGAGACGCAGTCCTCTTAGTGCCCTATGTAAACATAAGGGATAACTTAGCCTCACTCACTGATCGCTCAAAAAAAAAAAACCCAAACCACCAGGAAAACCAAAAAAACAACCAAAAATCTGAAAAATCAAGCATAGACTATGGTCCTCTTTGCTGCTGCTTGGCTTTTGTTGATTTACAACTCTCCTAAGAGAAGGACATGGAATTCTGATTTTTGGATAGTTTCTATTACAATTCTACAGAAAGACATGCAAACTGAACAGACACCATATCCTCCTCTGTGGAACAGAACACTTCGGTAGTTGAGACTTGACATTAAGTACCTTCATCAAAGGTTTCCATACAGCATGATCCTGAAAACTTGTCCTGAGCTGCTGTACAGATCGGGACAAACTGTGCAAACATCTGGAACAGAAGAGAAACCTTCACTACGAAACGTTCACACCCACATGTACACAACTGTAATATACACATTGCTTCTACACAAAGATTCAGCTTAAAATTTGGTGAGGAGCAGACTGTAAATAGCAAAAAGAAAAGATTGTACCAGTCCAGGGTAACTCCTCCCAGACACCCTTAAATTTTCCAACAGTAAAAATTACCTGAGATTAGCTTGTGAAAAATTAGCAGAAATTCAGACAAGTACAGCATTAGACTTTGCCAAGACAAAGTTATTTGTACCAATCAGAAAAGCTTCCTACCTGACTGCAGCTAATCGCACCTTGATACTAGACTCAGACAAGC
>NW_010429701.1:0-235 GCF_000710305.1 Buceros rhinoceros silvestris | reverse complement strand
CAAAAAAGCCATTAACAATACGGTCCATCATATTTTCAGTCTCAATGATCTGGAGCAAAAAGGAATTCATGTTACATGAATAATATAAGCATTTATGGGTTGTTGAGTTTTTCTCTCCAACATTTTAAATATTGCATATAAAAACTGTAGCTAAAACCTGCAAGCCACATTATCTTCCAAAATTATGTAGAAAGTGGTGTGTGTCTGCATGCTACTTAGGAGAAAAAAAAAAAAA
>NW_010429700.1:23551-55109 GCF_000710305.1 Buceros rhinoceros silvestris | reverse complement strand
GTGGGGGCTCCAAAGCACTGGGGGAGGGCACCGGACATCCGTGCACCCCACTTCTCACAGCTGCTGCAACTGGCTCTGCAGAGGATGGGGATGGCCAGCTCTGCAGGGCTCCTCAAGTGCCAGAAATGCATTCCCTTGTTCTTGCCACTGCTATCCAGCTGAAAACGCCCGAGAGCCTCAGGCACCTCCAGGGGTTGGTGGTTCTTCTCTGTTCCCCAAAGGCTGAAGCAGGATTTCTGTCCAGTCGAGCTCTGAATGTGGCTCCACCTAGAGCTGGAATTGCATCAGAGAACCTCTAGCAGCCTCATCCAGCCTCAAGGGCTTCTCCACCAGCCCCTTCCACCAGACCCTCTTCCTGTCTTCGGATCGCCCCCAGGACAGCTCTGTTCTGCTGGCAGCGCCAGACTGGCTGGCATCCCTGCCCCAGGGCATCGTGACTGGTGCATGGCCAAGTGGTGGCATTGTGACATGGGGGTGACAGGACCCCCTGCAGCCCCGCCCCCTGCTGCTCCACTTGCAGCCTCTGCCCAGCATCCCTCGGAGGAAAGCCTTTGGAGTGCCCCAAGGTGGCCCAGGGGGCTCTCCCTGCCCTTGCTGGCCGAGCACTAGGCACAGCTGCCTGGTGTCCCTGACACATCCTCTGCCATTTACCTCTTTAGTGCTGTTACTTTTCTCTCAGGCTATGGCAGAAACCAGCCATGCATTCAGAGACCACCCCTGTTAGCCATGCCCTCTCTGTACCAGAGCTAATGCCTATGAGGCCAGGGGGACCAATGACTTGATCTGGCTGGACAAAGACCCTTCTCTGTATAGGCATGGATGATGTTGACAGCCACAGCCTGGAGTAAAGGAAAAGCGTAACCAGAGCCATAAGTTGGGGATGGATGGTGCCAACAGACCACCATGAAAATAACACAGGCTTTGAAAAACAAGTGAGCAGAGGTTACACTGGTTTGGTGGAAAGGTTGGTCATTTCAGACCTAGAACATTTGGATCCGTGCCCCAAGCACTGCCAGGAAACGATGACTCCTTCAAACTGTAAAAATAGCCCATTGATGCTATGGTCATCACAGCAGCTTGTCTGACTGAAACCAAGCCGTGCAGCTCCTCTGGGACCTCACCCTGTTGGGCTGTGTTTATACGGGATACAAAACACGCTTCAGCCCTGGAAAGGTGTTCAGATCTCATCTAAAACCCCAGCAAATCTCTTTTTCCTTTAGGATTTAGTATTTTTAGTACAGGTGAAAGCCACTGGTTGATCAGCGGCATGCTGGGAGAAGAATTTCTCAAAGCCATCTCATCTGAAGAGCTACACAGAAATGCAGAAGATTGCACAGACTTAGTCACCTGATGATATACATGTAATTAAAGAAACGGGTCAGGAAAACTCGGTTGAGGGGAGGTAATGACATGATTTTGGCACTAAGGAGAGTAGGTTTTATCTGCGTCATCAGGCAAAAGAG
The DNA here is from genome assembly GCF_000710305.1 of Buceros rhinoceros silvestris. Lineage (NCBI taxonomy): Eukaryota > Metazoa > Chordata > Aves > Bucerotiformes > Bucerotidae > Buceros > Buceros rhinoceros. The sequence goes on along the minus strand of NW_010429700.1, from coordinate 53,646 downwards.
TTACAGCTCAAACTGCAACCTGAATTCTGACTTTCACTCCCAAACAAGAGGGTATGACGTCAAACATTTTCAAACCCATGGGTTATAAGACTACCACACACTGTAATGAAAACACCTGGGAACAGTTTAATACTCCATGGACAAACCCAGAAAACCTTCCTGCTTTGCCCCACACACCAACATCTACCCTCCAGTACTACACTACTCCTATGTGTAAGCTGTCTCTTTCTGCAGCCTGAGCTAATGGCCCTAAATGTCCATTTTTCTTTGGAACTGAATGTTCCTCTAATCAGTTCCTTGTGTTAGTGTGCTTTATTTGCTTGCAAAATGTAAGCCTCCTCAACAGCACGTAGGAAATTTTGCCTCATCGGGATGCTTTCCATCTTGCATCCCTCACCTTGAGTTGAGCCGTGCTGCTCTGCCCAGACCTCGCAGGAATGAGGCTCTCTGTCTCTCCAAAAGCTGTCTTGAGCATCACACTTTAGATACTCTTAGCTCAGGGCTGAGGAAAGGAAATGACTGTTCCAACACAAATAAACCCCAGCTGAGGAAGAGCTGCACAGAGGAGTTTTGACAAAAGAAGGAAAAGGACAAGGTCTATCCACAGCCCACCCAGAGCATCTCTCTGTCTATCCCACCATGTGGTGCCTGAGCTCATTATGCAGGAGGTTTCATCCCAAGCGATTAGGCGGCAGTGACACCTAATGCGCAAGCTGGTAATTCCCCTTAATACAAAAATACTGAATTATTCTGCCTGTCCATTTCTAGAATCAGGCTGTACCCTCACGGTCGGATGGCAAGCTTTAGTGAGTTTCCAAGTGGCTGGTGGACATGAGCCTACCAGCACAATTTCTGAGCACTTGCCTATTATCAAAGTCAACAAAAGTTTTTGAAAAAATAGCAAACATGTTTCTGCCATATAAATCTGTTTTTTATTTAGTGCTCTCCTTTTAAAAATTTAACCGCCTAATTCAAAATCATGGTCACCTACTTAGCTCTTTTAAATTCCAATTTTTAAAATTATTTTTAAAATAATAGTAATAAATACATATTTGCTGCTGAAGCTTTTTTTAACAGATACCAAGTGGTGAGTTGGAGAAGTCTTTTCCTTACCCCATGGAAGCAGAATATGTTAAGGGATAAACTCACAACCAATACAGCCTCTTTTACAGCTCCAGAGAGAACATCCTCCTCATTTCTATTTATTCACTTTTGCCAAGTCAAAAATGAATTAATTCAAACTGAGAAACTGATTTGGATTTGAATAGTAGGAAAATTCAATTTCCTTTTCCAAGCTATGAATAAAAAGTCTGAGGGGCCTGGATGTGCTAGTTCTAAAATTCTGAAGGACCAACTGACCAGAAGTAATAGGTTGGCCATTTATTGGTTAAAATTCTTTAGAAGAACACAGTTTCAAATGAATCATTATTTTTCTATGCAACCAGCACATTCGACATACCTTTTTTTTTTTTTTTTTTTTTTTTGGCAGATCAGGTTGTTTTCAGAAAGCTGGTTTTCTGCACTGTTACTTGATTTTATCTTTCTATCCAAGAGCATTTCTATTCAACAGTGAAGAAGAACAAGTATTTTGATAAATAAGAGATATCATTTACTGTTTTATAACATACTAGCATTAAGGAATTTTCCATAAGTTTTAAAAGGCGAGTTCTATTTTTCACTTATATATGAAAATAAAGCATTGTGCTGGTTAGGAAAAAGAAGTATTAGCTGAGGCATAATAGCAATCTTTAATTGTAAATCAATATATATTAATATTTTCCTATCAAAATCCTAACTTTCTTAGGAAAACTGAATTATACAAAGACAAAACAGGATGAGTGTTGCTTGTTAAAATCATGGTCTTCTGAAGGTTAAAATCGTTTATTTAAAACAACGAGCTCTGCTTACTACAGATGAGCTATTTAGGAATAAAGGGTTTTCTCTTTTTATATATTGCTGTATCTCTTTCTGTGGTTCTTTATACGTTTTTTTTTTGAGCTCGTTTTTTGAATTTTGAAGGCTAGTGGTGATTTTAGAGGTTGATCATGACACAAGGTTTTCCTCCATTATGAACTATTATGTAAACCTAGCTTGAATAAGCTACATAATTTTGCCAAATGATTCCTGAATCTTAGCCAACAATCTGATTAAAGGGAGCAAGAACTCACTTTTTATATTTAAAAAGTGTGTTTGGAGAAACTCCACTGGTCATTCAGATTTCATTAACCTCCAAGTTAATAATTCACATTCTGTTCATTATATTACATTCTGTCTTCAGGCCAAATTCACCCCTGGTATGTTCAAACTTGGGAAGAAGTCACTCAGAATGACTCTCTTTGCTCAGAACCAAGTAAAACTAGAACAAAAAGAAAGAAAACGTATTCCATTGCAGGTCCTTTCCTTAAACTGCTACAAATGTACTCTGCTGCTGCGAGTCTCCTCTCAAAGGTTAACATTGCAGCAGCTCTCAGGTGAGAATAACGTAAGAGTGAATTTAAAAACCAAAGACACATAAGAGAGCAACACAGAGCAGGAACTGTAGAAAATAGCTTCCTTACCTAACGTGTACCCCAAGCATTACCAGCTACGCTGAACTGAATTCTGCACGCTGTTAGAGGAGCAATGATGATTCATAGAAAGATAATACACTGCGCTGTCTCCGACGGAGCCCATAGCAGATCTTAACAGATGGGACAGATCTCCCAGCGTGCTACCCTACCAGCATCCATTACCTCTATTGTAAATACTGAGCCAAAAGATTACTCAGTCTGTGACCTGTCCATTCACAGAAGTCATATGCTCCTTTGAGAAGACCCAGGGAGTAGAAACAGGAGGGAAGGCAGATTTTACGTAAGTCTTTTTATATTTTATTTTAAATGCTATCTACAGTTTCCTCTCTCCTGAGTCCCAAAATGTGTTTCTTCCATGTTCCACTTCTTCGCAGTGCAAGAAGTGTTTGGCCTTAAAAATACACTGAGCCTTTTGCAGAAGAACAGTTTCACTTAATGCTCATCTACGTGTATGAATAAAAATCCAAAGGGATCCAAGATTATTTTGGAAAACAATCTAAATATTTATGTGTATCTCTGTGTCTCAGACTGGAATATTGTGCCTTATCTCCAAGGTTTCCTTGCTCTCACCCATCGCCATCAGTGAGGCCTCATGCTGAAAGTCCTCTAAAAAGGGAACAGATTCAGTTTATTCATTCTAACTCACTTGGGTCAAGAGCAGGCCGATTCTCTCCCTCCCCCGCTTTGAGCTTCAACAGTAGATACATTACAGTAGAAAGCAAAACAATACTGTCTTAATTTCTCTAAGGCAGGATGACTGACATCTAGATGACAAATCCTAAACACTTCTTTGAACAAGTCTCAGAACTACTGCAGCCCCTACCACCTAGAAAAAAAAAAAAAAAAGCAGTTCTTTGCTTACTTTTGTTGATTAGATCACAAAAATCCAAGATACTATTTCCATGGGGAAAAGAAACCAAATGATCTTTGGCCACCATTTCTGAGAGGAGGCTAGACTTGACATGGAAAACATACTGCTTCAGGCTTGTGATTTTTTTCACTTGTCCACTTCCTGTCCAAACACTCAAAGTCAAATACATCCATATAATCTGGTTATAAATGTTTCCAGACTTTCAGAGAATGTGAAATAACACTCAATACCCAGCTCTGACAGCTCTTCTCACAGACATTGCAGAGCATTGTCCAAAATGTGCTGATTTGCAGACATTTTTCATATTCAAATCTAAGCAATTTCACATCAAATATTTCTTGCAGGTCTAATTTTAGAAAAATTCCTGAAGACTATTATAATGTAACAAAATCTAAAGTGAATTAATATGACCCAGCAAAGTCAAGTACAAAAAGCCTGTATTGATATTCAAAAGCCTGCGTATTCAGTTCTTAGAGGTCTTGCTTCCCTTCAGCTTTTGCAAGGCTTTAAAAAATGAGACTAGGACCAATAGCCAAAAATTAGAAATTGGGTTTTTTAAATAAGCTAAAGAGGGGAAAAAATTAGTAGATGCCTAATACATCTGGGTGAAGTATTCATACCCAGGGCTGCCTTATGTTTCTGTGAAAGCGTTGCCTTCATGATATTCCGTTTTGCGGCCTTCTGGTATCTGTTGACAAATCTTAGTAGCCTGACTTACCTTTTTAATGCCAAACCCTTAGGAAACTACAGCCAAAAATGAAGTAATATGCTTGATATCATACAAAGTAGCATATTTGATATCTACCAACCATAAGAAATTTGTGTTGTGCTGCCTTTTTTCCTATGAGGGATGCAATGCAATCTAGCACTCCCAAGAGTAAACCATCAATAATATTGTTTCATTGGGAATTAGTACTAGAAATTATCTGATTTGAATCTAACATGATTATAAATGTAAAAGGGTGAAGAGTTGACACTATCATAAGACCAGACAGAAAACAGCAAATCAGTCATGAGTGCTTTTCAAAGACATTCCCCATCCTTTCTTTTAAAATTCCTGATTATGGTATAGATACTACCAAAAAAAAAAAAAAAGAAAAAAAAATTAAGTCCCAGATCACCTCTATATTGTTCTCAAGGTAAGCGATTAGTATTTCATTGGAAATAATTTTACAACGGAAAGGCATGTATTTATTGCAGTAACTGTGTTTTAGAAAGAGCTGATCAGTGCTCCTTTTTATTCATAAAATTGAAGAAACAACTGTTAGATCTTTTACTGTGAGAAGTTAGGGGAATATTCCTGAAGGGGGAAGAGGACTTTACAAAACCTGGACATCTCTCAAAAAAAAAAAAAAAAAAAAAAAAAAACCCAAAATGCTTTTTCAAGCAGAATAAAGCAGGTGAAGATGTTTCACATCCCTTCAGACCCATATAGTTGAGCCAGTATATTTTTTCTTAGAATATAGAGATGCAAAGCACAAATTAAAAGAAAAAAAAGAGAGAGAAAAGCAAGCAAAAAATATCAGACCTGCACAGCAGCCCTGCTGACTTAATTCTCATGGGCTGCAAATGGGATGTTACGTGCTAAACAAGAATTGACAGATCACCTGCTAATTACATGAGAATTTCGAGCAAAGGAGGATTTGCAGATCAATTCACGATAAAAGTCATCACATATCACCAAAACTGTGGGTGTCCATGTGCCTGGAATTATCAGCCTCTGAGTAAATTAGCATGGGCAGAGTGCTGATGTGCACTCATGCTGCTGATGGGCAGGGAGCAGAAATTACAGTCCGAAAGGTTGTTGGGCATTATAACCAGACTTCTATCAGCCAGCATTCAGAACATGTGTAGGTCTTCCCGGTTTCCTGGGTTTACACTTTGAATACAAGGTTTCTTCAGCTACTTTTCAACATCTGGACTGTCCACCTTTTGATAAGGGGTGGGAGAACTTGTCTTAGTATGTGTTGATATGATTGGCTAAAATAATCAATCTCAGGAAAAGGAAAAGCCTGAAGAAATACTGAAGAAATGTTCAAATGCAGGGCTGATTTAATGGAAGAACAACAATAAAACAGGAGCGGATTATGCCAACACTGGAATGGAAAGAAATGAACACTAAACTAGAAATGAAAAAAGAAAAGCTCTTTCATTTAGAAATACGTCCAGGTTTTATCAAAGATGTTCTCTCTTTGATTGTATGCACCCTGCAACAAAACATGCAAGAATAATAAACTAAAAGTAGTAAGGAGACTCCAATAATGGGTAAAGCTTTTGTAAGACCTGAAAGAAGCTCTGAGAAAAACTCTGTTAAATCTAAAGAAACATTTTCCCACGACAAAAGTCATATAAAGACAGCAGCAGATACGCTAAGTAGAAGAAAAAGAACCAGGAATTCCGTAAAGAACCATCCCTGCTCTGTCCTTTTCTCTGCAGGAGGGTAAAGGGAAGAAGGAAAAGGGGAGAACTGAGGAACAGAGGAAATCTCTCCACTAGTTAATAATGAATTTTCTAATGATCCCTTATGACTCTCCTGCTTGCCTACAGATACCTATATCAGAAAGTGTCACTATGAGAAGAAAACAGCAGAGAAAGCCGTGGGTGGTCAAGAGATCATATGTTCAACAAGAAACACAATGATACTTACAAATAGCAGGAAAAAATACATATTGGAAAATACTCTCTCCATATACCATCTCTATGTCTTAGTGCTAAGATGATGCCCTTATAAAATAAAAACTTAAATAAATTTAAAAACCTACAGAAAAAAAGAAGGATGCGAGGAAAAAGCCAACAACCACTGAGATGTTTGCTAGACAGAAGGGACCATATACGAGCTAAGCAGAATTTAACAGCTTTTACAATGCAAAGATTTATGAAGAGTTAGTTGATTTTGCCTTCTTTTTCTGCATATACCTATAGATGGATAAATAACAGTTTGTTATGAACAGACAACACATTAACAGACCTCCTAAGCAAAGAGGACTTCTTCCAGTGTCGTACCCATGTGGGGTGTTCGTAATGACTGGGAAGGGGGAAGATGGCTGTTCAGCGACCCAGTCCTGAGACAGAGAGGGGGAAGGAACCCAGGATTCCTCCATCACTTGGGCAGCAGAGCCTGTTACGTGGGAGCTGAACTGCCAGTGAAATAAAAGCGTAGTCCACAATTAGGGCATGCATCGTGGATCAAACAAGTGTCCCAGAAGTGACCTGTGCACTTTGAAAGCTTTGGTGCTAGCACATCACAGTCGTTCAATAACATCTTCTGTAGACTGGATTTCCAGCATAATCCTGCTTTTTCTTAACTTCTTGAAACTTCATGTTTTCAGCTAATGCCCATTCTGAGTAGCAGTACTGTTAAAATAAATAAGTGAACCTCACAAACAAAAAACAAGAAAAAAAGCACAATAGCTGTGAAAACTTTCAGAAATGAAAGAAAAAAGTGTATCACAGGACTGTATAGAACAGCCATGTTTTTAAATTTGGTATTTGGAGTGATAGTGCATTGCTGGTTTGTAGAAAACATTATATTTTTTTTCATCTAATGTGCACATTGAATTATTACATACCAAGCACATTCAATAAAAAGACTAAAATAAGAGAGTCCATAGGATCACCTAGAAAGAGAAAGATACTGGATGGATACACACAGTCAGGAAAGTGTGCGCTGGTCTGTACTGGTATTAGGGCACTTTAAAAGATCACAGGATGAACTGTCTACCTTTATGTCAGGTAAGTGAGAATACAGATAATTAGATCTATGGCAGAGAAACAGAATGACTCCAGCTGAATCAATGATTTCAAGAACTGAAATGAGTATATGTGTAGGCCTGGACGAGGAACATGCCTACTGTCACCTCTAGTACCTGTAACCACTTCGAATTTCAGGATTCTCTTGGAATTTACCTAGTGTCACAGAAAATTATTAACAGATAGACTGAATACGCATATATACATATGGAGATATATATTTATCTATCCATATGTAGCAATCATATTCTACCTGTCTCATACATACTATGCTTCATGGAAGTGTTTCTTGCTTATGATCCACAGATCCCTGAGGTTTCAAAAGCTTCTGAAGGAAATCAGCACTGAGATTGTGCAGGGCTCTCCATGTTCATTAGCAACATTTACAGGTCTACAAATCAAAAAGTGGAAACCCCTCCTCTTAGAGAACTAATGAAGCAGCAGTTAGTTGTCTCGCTTTTTAAACAGAAACTGGTTGAACTCATCTTTGCATAACTGCTTCATTTTTATCTTTTCCCCTTTGTTGCTCTTTTCAGAGAATAAATCAAAATATTTAAATAAAACTAGTTGGAAGAAAATATGCATTCAAAAAAAGAAAAGAAGTTGCCCAGTATAGTCACAGAACACCAAGTCAAATCCGTTATTGACAGTACCTTAGGTTCAGAAAAAAACTTTGCCAAGAGTGTCCTTGATAGTATTTGGGTTAATGGGAAGAAAGGGACCTGCAGTTATAATACAGGACACACCAAAGACAGGTTTGTTCTGCACAGAAATAGAGGATGTTTGCTCAATATTTATACTCACAAAAAACGGTAACATCCTCCCTCCAGTATAGAAATTGGTTAATCCTGACAAGATAAATTGATTAAAGATCTGCAGATCTGAGTCACTGGGAGCAGCTGGTGTTTAGCAACCTTTGTGTTAGATACCAAGGAAACATTAAAAACAGGAAATATCAAATGCAACTCGAGAGAGCAGAACTGTTGTGAATTTGTGTTTCTCTGATTCACTCAATGATTTGCAGATGTCCTCCAAAACCTATGGCCAAGCTAGACAAGCCTAGTCTTGAAATGAAGCTGACCCATCAGTCACTAACTGCAGATTCAGGCTAAAATGCTACGGAGGTTTGTTCTGTCAGATAAGACAAATGAGTTCCTAAGATGTTTCAAATTATTTTATTCTTAAAGAAACCTGCCTCCCAGAACCTATTGCTTAAGGAATTGGTAAAGCATCTGCTATTATTTTTAGAATTGCAGTAAATAATTGCATCAACACATTTGGCACAACAGCCAAATTCAGACCTGCATCCAAAATCTGCTCTGCTGCGTTGGTGTAAATCTGAAATAGCTGCCCTTCTTTCAGGGAAAAATTAAAATTATTTCAGCAAGTCCAACTCTTGATCAATCTATTTTGATCCCATGCTGTTGGGAAGGTTGGGCAATTTGCTCTCAGGAAATGTACAGTAGTGCTGAAAAATTTGAGGGGCACTGCCAAACACCGCTGGTATCAAGATAAGTCTCATCGCTGTGGAGGGTTGTTAATCTTTAGAGGAACCGAGTAAACTAATAAAAAAAAAAAGCTTGTTCTTCACTCCCCGCATCCCACCCCCCCAAGTGTTAATGACAAAATTCCTGCCTTAGGAAAGGGAATTGGTATGTTACTCCAATATTAAGCATTGGGAATAGAAATTTCCTCTAGGAATGCAATTTTTTTTTCTGTGCTTTCAGCTGGACAGAATTTGTTTTCCCCATATGCTGGCAAAAAAAAAAAAAAACAACAAACCAACAACAAACTTTCTCTGTTCTGTTTAAATTAGAGATATGTGCACATACATGAACCTGCTAACCCAGGGTCTTTTCTTCTTCTCCTCTCCCAGTGCAAGCAAACTTTTTTAAAATCGGAATTTTGAAATTAACAACTACACAGGAAAGGAATAACCTAGATGTTTTACTTTGCAAATGAGCTATTGCTGACCTAAAACAACCTGTATGTTAACGTCTGAGAGAACAACATACAGAATGAGAGATAAACACAGCACTATCACCGTCACATATAACACTGTTAGAAAACTTCTTAACCTACAGAGAATAATACATTCTTCCTCCCTCCGGTGTAAGTTCTTCCCATCAGCTCAGCGGGTTTATTGACTAGTTGTTGGGAGAAACATTAAAACTATTAAGAAGCCTCTTAAGCAGTGAATAAAAGAACAATCAAGGAATTTTGGAAAAAAGCCGACCATCTGTGGGTAGACAGATTTAAAAATAATTCCCTAAAGACTAAATAAAACTGTCAGCTTAGAACCCAGTAAAAAGAGGGACCCAGACATTGCTCTAGACAACCAAGTCACTTCAATGCCCAGAGAAGGTAAAAAAAGGCAAACAAAAGGTAAGAGGGCACCAAAAAACAGGGGAGTGAGAAATGCTGCCTTATGAATGATGCCTTTATTTATAGATCAGGAGTTCATGCTTCTCTGCAAATACGGTGAGAACAGTGAATGCTATCTCAATAAAGGTACTGCAAAGTTAGACAGAATTAAGAACAAAAAAGGACGCAAAGAAAGATCTCATAGAAAGAGAACTTGAAAATGTTGGAGTTGTCTGCCTCACGGAGAAAACTAACTACAAGCCATCATAAGAAAATTTGTCAAAAAAGAAAAGAAAATAGACATTAATTTACATTATACATAACTAAGTAGCCAATCAGTGAAAAAAACATAAGGTAGTAAATGTAAAATTGCTGAAGTGGACTTCCTTCATGCACAATTCATGTGCAGAACCTTCTGAAGCCAAAAATTCAGAAAGGAAAGGAAAGACAAATACAAGACAAAAATTAATAGAAATACTTTAAAGCACAAATGCTTCACCGATACTCCAAAGAACACAGTATAACTCCCAATTCAAAACTTTCTGAAGTCAATGGAATGTTTTTCCATTCATCTTGAACCTATTGTTATGAATTTCCATGATTTGTGAGAGAGCATATAAACCCCAACTTTAGAATACAAATGTAGTTTCTGTGTTATTATTATTTCAAAAGAACTTGTCTTGGTTTCTCCCTTGGGACAGATAATGGAAATGGTATAAAAAGAAACATAATGAAAATGAAATTTGGAAATAAAATCTACCAGAAAAAGAAGCAATATCAAATATCAGCACTCCCAAAATTGAATACAGTCATGGAAAGTTGCCATGTGAAGAGCTGACTTGTTCACATCCATTACTCAGAAATCACTTCAAAGATGGCAGATGCCTAAATGTGTGATGCTTTGTACTTCATAGAAACCTACAGTAGACACAGACACATGTAAGAAGTATTTCAGCTGTTTAAACAATCTGTTTTGCACAGAAAAGCTTTTGATCTTTTGGCTGGTAGTTTTCATGAAATATGGGGAAAGAACTTAAATGTAATAATAACATTAGTGAAAACAGTATGGAGGCACCTGAAAAAAACAGATTGGTAAAATTAACTCACACACTCGCACACACAGAGGAAAACTGGAATAGAAAACAAAATAAATGTAATTATGCAGCTCAATTCACACAGCAACTGGACCAAAACCTTCGTTATTTCACATGCTTGCAGCATTGTCCACCGGTGAGGCAGGTGTGTGAAAACTGTCTTCATGAGAACCGGAGTCGCTTTGTACTTTAGTGACTAATAACAAAATCAATGCTCCTTTGTGCTTGTAGCAAGCATCATGCAGGCCTTTATCTCCAGCACTGATCAGCCAGGAGAGCAGGGTGGAGAAAGACAGCAGGTGGAACAAAGGAGCAAACAGAACAAGAAATAGGAAATGGAAGAAAGTGAAAAGAAACAAAGGAGACAGCAACACAAGCAAAAGACACACAAGATTAAGTGAAATTTCTTCTTAAACTCAGGGTTTTTTTAAGTCAGAGAGAGATTTCCATGGCCCATTGACCTTGTGCTCACCTTTCCCAAAGGGCTCGGTTTCATTCACCGTGCTCTACAGCTGCAAGGACTCTTTAAGTTTGCTTAACAAAATTTTGCAACTAATTACTAATTACTTTGCAACTTTCTCACCAAGTAATGAAACTTTTTTTGCTACAGGAGTTGTTCCCCACCCTTATTTCTTTTCTTAACTTACTACTAAGAAAATTTTAAAAAGACATAATCAGACAAAATCATAAAAGACAAACGGAAAACTGTTCAAAAATACAAATTTAAAATATTTGCAGAGAATGAACACACATACACACACTCAGTGAAAACTAGGTGAACAGACATGAACTAAGGTTATGGGAGGGAAAGGATTCTGGCGTAGAAAGCAAAATGTGGAAAAAAGACTCCAAGTTTTGTTGAAAGTCAAAGAAGACTAAAGTATGACATAAAAAATATAAGGCAACAATGTCTGAGTTCATGAGTGTCTAGAAATATGATAAATATTGTAGCTACCAAAATCTGATATAATCCTGAATCTGACTCTATGAATTTTCCAGCTTGGTTTAGGAAAATGCTTTAAAATTGATTTGTTGGAATTTGAAAAACATTTTCAATCTATGCAAGTCTTGGGGTACATTGCGGTTACGGAGGGATAAGAACAAGCAGCCTGAATGGTAAGTTACTGCAGCTTGTTTACTCCCATCCCACCGCCTCAGCCAGGAGCAGGGGAGCGGGAGGGCAGCCTCGGTCCGGGGCATGGGGCACCTCCCTGGCGACAGGGATGGGCTGAGTTTGGACCAGGATGTCCACCCACAGGTGGGGGACAGGATCAGCAGGGTCTGGCCTGGCAAGACTCCCGGGGCTTTTCCAGGCCCTTAGCAATGGCTTGGAAAACAAGACTTGCTTCCCCTTAGTGTCTTTCCTGGTCTTCTTCCCATCCCAGAGGAGAAGTGGTTGCCTGTGTAGGGTGGGCTCACAGCAGGTGACTGCATCAGAGGGGAGAAGAGACAGTCCATGATCCTTGCAGAAGTTGGACTACAGAGGAGGAGGCTCTGTGCTCATGAAACAAAACTGAAAGGAGGTCCCAGAAGTACAGATGGAAAGAGAAAGCTTGTAAACCCCCATATCTGTCAGCTCTCTGATGGACTCCTCCATTCAAAATATTACTAACTCCACCTAGTGCACCCCCCTCAGCAAAATCATACTGCAAAATTTTGTAGCTCCTCCACAAACAGCACTATGAAAACCCTAATAACTGTTTCCAAAGCCCCTTCCCCACTCTCCTTTACCTGCTTCAAAATTTCTCACCCACCACTGCAAGATTGAGTCATTATGCTGCTGGGAAACTCTGAGCCAGCCCTGGGACTGGGTCCAGCAGCAGTGCAGCTGCTCTCACACGATGCTGAACCTGAATCATTAAGCTCTGCCAGATGCGAGCCACAAGGGTATCTCAGCACGCAGATCCCCAATGCTCCAGCTTGTCAGGGAGTTTATTAGCCCAGGCAAAGTGCCAGACCATGGCAGACCCGTGGGTCTGTGCAAAGCTTCAAGGTGTGGGAGCACTTCATGCTTTTCCAGGTTTTCCATTAATTGAGGTTAAACTGAATTTGCCGAAGGGGTGACTGATCTTGAGCTATTTTTCCCATTGGGCTATTTTCTCTATAAACAAGTTGACCTAACTCAGCACCTATTATAATTCGTTCCGTAGTATGTTAGAATACAGAATTCATGGATTATCACTGAAAAGTTTTGTGTCGGTCTTTCCTCCTGCTCCTCTGGTACCTGGTTCAGTAATGCTTTTGATCAAACTGGCAGACTAGCTGACACCTCCAGTTCACACTGCTGCACCTATGTGAGCATTTCAGTTGCTTCTAGATAATGTTGATACCTCCAAAGCAACCCATATAATGGATCCAGTACACAGATCTTCTGCCAAACCAGTGATCATAGGCACAATGCCTGCTCTCCAACTACACTCCAAAAAGAAGAGTCTGGGGCAGGTTAATGATTTGTACAGGTAAGTACTTGGGTTACCCGGCTGTGGTGGTCCTCAACCCTTTCATTCAATTTTTCTATCAGCCCCGTTGTATATTATTTGGAGTAATTTTGTTCTAACACACCCAGATCCAAGGGAAAGCAGTATAATCTTCAGAGAATGAGTTGTCAGTGTGCTTTCAGAGGTTAGTAGGAAAGAGGTCTTTAAACTCAGAGGAGAAACACAAAAGATGTCTCACTTAAAAAAATGGAGACAAAATATAATCTGAAGGTACATCAGTAATAAACACAGCAGAAGCGCCATACTGCAGTTTTATGTCAGAGGAAGGGTATATGAGAAGCAGCAAACAATTAACCCCTGGAAAGACTAAGGAAACTTTGTGTTTTGTTGATTTTATGAATTAGGCTTGACTAGACAGAATATGTCTTGCCTAGGTTTTCATTATGGGTTCACAGATTTTGTTTTACATCGAGTGTTAGAAAAATAACACATCTTTGGAAAAGGAGGCAGCATGTCCACCTGGTGAAAGAATGAATATTTGGATAACAGGGTTCATGGTTTAAAAATTACTTCTGCAGTCACAAAAAATACATCATGTTATCATTTCTAGAGCTTCCCCTTTGTGTTCCCACCAAAAGCATATAGTTGAAGCATTACCACCATAGAAATAGAATTCCTGCATTCTCGATGTGGAAAGTATTTTAGTAAGATTACTTAATCATAATGGTCATAATTGTAATGAGATTCACAGTACATCAACTTAGCCTATAAAAGTGACTTTACAGCTCTTGTGTATAGAAATCTATTACAATTTCTTTTAAATTTCTTCAATTTCTTAAAAAAATAAAACCAAACCCTAATTTTCAGAAACTTAGCACTCTTTCTCTCACTGAAGTTTTGTATTACATTTGTCACCATGGTATCCAAACACAAAAGACTTTTAAATTCTCTGTAGAGCTTTTGGTGTTCTGCAGAGAACAAAACAGACAGCTTGTGAGTAGAGGAAGCGCAAGAATCACGATACTAAAGATGGCACCGAGGGAAGGTGGGATTTCAGGGCAGCGTGTCAGAACACAGACCGCTCCAAGGGCCAGTTTTTCCACCTGCACAAAGAGCTTACACAGAACAACCATGTTTCTAGAGTGCTTTGAGCTTTACAGAGAAGAATTATTACGGAAACAGAGAAATTATTACCCTACTAATAGCAAGACAATGACAGGGAAAAGGCATAAGAAACTCTTCTTGTTGAGCTTGAGCTGAGTTTCAAGTTTTTACAGGGCTGTTCATGTTGAATCTCCAGACACCTACTCTCATTTGCACTGTTTACGTTGAAGTAACTTCTGCTGGCCATTCTTTACATCAGACAAAATGACAAATCAAAGTAACTTTTCTATCTCAGGTTTTTCCTAAGCATTACACTTTGGATGACTACTGACTATTGGGTACAGAACAGAGTTCCAAATTTTTCACTGACCACCTTATATTCTCTGACTCACTCCCTAACAACTGTCTTCCCCAGAACCAATATACATTGGAAGGTAGTCCAGGAGGGACACTTTCCCAAATACTTCAGGGGGAGCAAATTAAAAACCTTTTGCATGCCAGGAAAAAAACCAAAACAAAACTAAAACCCTCTTATAAAAAAAAGGAGGAAATGTGACTACTAGAAAATGTGCTGGAACTTGTCTCTCTCAAAGTAACCTTTGTGGCATCCTTACATTTGGTGTTATAATCCAGATATCCACTTTTCAGTGGCACTACGCTATCTTCTGTGAAGTCATAGGAGGCAGCATGTTATAAGCTGTATAAGTAGTGGGCTTTTGGAACACAGGACACCACTACACAGAATTACAAATAAATAAAATGATCCTACTCTTAAATTAGGACATAGTGTAACACTCAATGTTGTCAGAAAGCTAAGGAACATAGCAGGCTGGACAAAAATGTGATTTTGTTCTGGAAAGGAAGAATGAAAATAAAAACAAGCAAGTAAGTGGATGGGCGTACTTGTTTACCTTCTCTAGAAGTACTTCCACCTCCCTTTGTCTAGTTAGCTGGAGAATCCTTGCAGTTTCTCATTCTCTTATCTAGCATTCATGAAGACAGATCTGATTCTTTTCAACTCAGATTCTCTAAGATTGTTGCTCTGATGGGCTACCAGTTGCCACATATGGTCACAAAGCAGCAGCATACAAGCTTTCTTAACAACACTATCCCAAAACTGTTCCGCAACAGTGACTTTCAAGAGACAAAGAGGGTGTAATTCTAGTCTTCTAACTTTGCTAAGACGTGTAAAAGAGCAATGACTAAACGGAACAGCTACCAGCTGAGAAATGGAACTACAGAAGCATATAATACAATAATCCATAGACCGCAATCATTTTATTTCAGAGATTGATTCAATTTAAGGTATGGTTCCCAGGACAGACATGAACTGGTGATCTAAAGGTGAAACGCTTTGGACCTCATAGAAATAATGCATCTTCTTGCTGCACAAATAATAAACTATGTGTTAGAGATGTCTCTGACTTCTGGAGGGAGGTCCAAAACCGTAGCAGTGTATTCTGACCAAATACAAAATGCAGTTGTAGTTCAGAGTTTACAAGCATTTCAGGGTTAATTCTCTCTGTATTCAATGGAATTAAAAGAAGTATAATTCCTCCCAGGAAACCAGAGATCTCATTATATTAGTTTGGTTTGCTGTTGAGCACATACTCATCTGATATTTTGTTATTGACAGATCCCAGAGTTATCATGAAAATGTCATTGCAAATCCTTACAAATATTCTTTTCTTATTAAGGGTTGAATTGTTGTAATTTGCTAATGAAAACAGGAAATAAAAAAATCTAAATGTGTTTTTTTCCTTACTGATTCTACTTTTATCGCAAATGCTGCAACAAATACTATTACCCCTCTCCATCACAGTTGTTGCTTTTCACACATTTGCAATACAGTCTCTGAGATTTTGCAGTTGTCTTCCCCCAGGCGACGTCTGCAAAAACTATATGTTACTATACCTCTGCATAAAATCAAAGTCAATGATAAAATGGAAAGTGGAGATGGAGGAGGAAAGAATGAGAGCTGATCAAGCCTACTAAACCATTGATTTATTAGCATAGAATACTGAAACCTTCTTTTCAGATAAATGGCCCACAAGGTCTGTTTCTGATAATTTTGCCTAGAAAAGAAAACTGACATGTATTCCTCTACAAGGGATGCATTTTCAAAGCACTGAACAAAGTTTTAACAACACGATGCCCATTGACATTAATGGCTGAAATCCTGCACAGTGCTTTGAAAATATACCCTAGTGCCTTTTGAGCCTGCTTTTGGGAAACAGGAGCACTTTCCTCCTGAGTAACCTTTCGGTTGCAAGTTCCGATTACAACCAAGGGTTCCTTTCTTCACCTGCTGGAAAAAGCTTCTTCCCATGCTGTGTGAAGATGGACTCAGCAGAGGTGTTTTGTGGGTGCGTGGGGAGCTGCTTCAGTGACAAACCCACTCCTCTGTGACTAGGAGGGGGGCGTGGGTAAGGAGAGAAAAATGGTCCAATGGCAGCTGCCATAATTGGAAACAGCTTCCAAAATGGTTTGAATTATGACAAGATTTGGCCTTGCATTTACTGTAGCCACACTCAAGATTGCCCAGCCCTCTGTCTTGAGCTATGGTCCCACTGTTGTAGTGCAAGTTCTTTGGATATGTCAATTGGCTCAAGAATTGTGATTTTTTTTTTTCCTTTTCTCTACTAAATGGTGCTACAAAAGGAAGCAAACAGGGGAGTTTGCAGGGAAACATGGTAATTCTATTATAACAGCTGCTAACTTACCCCTTCACACAATCTTGCCTGCCTTATACCCTTAGTCCATCGTAGTGACAACTTCACTTCCTCACTACTTTCTCACCAATAAAATTAACATTTGAATTGAAACAATTCATTTCTAGTGAGAAACAGGAAGAAGTTTCTCCTCTCCTCCTGAAAAAAAAATGGATACATTCCTTTTGGAAAGATTAACATCTTGAAATTAAGAAATGGAGAAAGCCAGTAACAGAGCAAATCTACTTGCAACATGCCCTTGCTGAAGTTAATTAAACTGAGTGTTATTTATATCCTCTCAGATGTAGGGAGAGGATCTTGCAAACCTTTGAAGTGTTCAACCTGGACAATCCATAGACACTACAGAAGAGTATGCATTTTGTTAAGCCTGAAAACATTTGGTCATGCAATACCTGTAAATACTTCAGACATATATCAAAAGGTGATTTAGTTAATGACTACGAAGGTTGCAGACTTTGGCTAAACTCCATGGCCAAAGTTCAGAGTATTTTTTTGTGAGATGCTTAGTTGGATGCCTGAGCAGAGCAGCTAGGCAGAGAAGCAATACTGCCTCTGCACGGGGCACAGGCACCCTTCAAAGGCTTCCCAGGATTACTTTCTGTGAAAGGCACAGAATGGGTTAAGGCAAGAAACACAAGTGGAGGTTTGGATTCTTGCTGTATCCTCTTTCCAGCAAATGGCTGGCCCATGCTCTTCAGGTATTAGAAGCCTATTTTCTTTATTAAAAAAATATAACATTAAGCTTGCACAATTAGTCATGGGAAAAAAAGATTACAGAATCAGTAGGTGACACTGATGCTACCTTTCTGTACATGAACTATAAAATTTATACTTTGAAGAAAGCTTAAGGTTAATATAGTTATATTACATAATTATGCATACATAGTTTAAAAGTGCAGCATTATCTTCCTAAATACACATGAAACAAAAAAATAGGTCTCACTCCAAGTCCACACCCGATGTGCCATAATGCAACTTGGCTTAGTTCTCAGCAGGTGTATTACCTTGCCTCTGCTGTAGTATGCAAGAGCACAATCACTCAGATTCAGCTTGGGCTCGATAAGAGGTTACTTTGGTCATACGTTTGAGAGATTGAAGAATAAATAGCAAGGTATGTGCACAATAGGGTAGAGGTTAGTAAAACATTCAGTCCTACATCTCTGTCTTTCAGGGTAATCTGTGCAGGTAAAGTAATGACACAACTGTTACAGGGCAGTGGCATTTTCCTGCATTGCAAGTGTTAACTCTTCCTCTCTGAAAGTGTTTCAATAAACTGCAATAAACATGCAGTTGTAATGTACAAATTAATGCACTACCTTCCTCTACAAGAATATTTTCCCCTTTTTTTAAATTTTTGGTTAGTTTTGAGTCTGGGTTTTTTTTGTTCAGTACACTCACTGGCATATATCATGCCATCATGCCATGCAAGATGATAATAATAATTGCATCGTTACCGGGAACCTTATTTAAAACAAAACAAGCCCTCCTTTTTCAAAAAGGTTTTGTAATGTAATAGTCAGACTATTTCTTAGTTCACATGTTGGCAATGCCATCTTCCCAGCAAGCTATGGTCAGCAAAATGCAAAGCAGACTAGGAGATCTGTGACACAACTTGCAACAACGCATGAAGTTACTCCATTCACCTGTTAATTACTGCCTTTCAGCAGAAGGTTACTGCTTCCTGAGGGTAGTCACACCCCCCGGCCGCCCCGTGCCCGGGTCTGTGATGTCCGGAGGTAGAGCAGCGACTCTTTCACGGGCACGCCCTTGCCGTGGGGAAGGAGCTTGCATGCCCTTGTGGGGTTGAGAGCTGTGCTGGTGGTGGCATGTGCCTCCGGTGGGGTCTCCCAAGCCAGACAGGTCTCAACTGAAGGGTCAGACAAAGTGTGTCCACGGGCAGGATGGGCTCACTAGCCTTCGGGCAACCATCCTAGGAGAAGGACAGCTCTGACTCCAAACCCGGGCAGATGGAGCTCATTTAGCCTTGTAAGGCATCCATCATCTAAAAGAAGGACACTCTAACCAAACCTACGACCCGAGGACTTCACTGTCACCATCCAAGCTCGCCAGGCCCTGGCAGATGAACCTCAGGTGTAAAGGGTGGAGCCAGTTCCGCGCACGCTGCACCTCACCTAAAAAGTCTATGGCGCAGACCCGAAGGGTGCACTCATCACTTGCAGTGAGCGTGGAAAAAGCCCTTCCCAGATCTTCGTTCGCGAAGCCAACCCGTGATGATGATGACGATGACTGCTTCCTGAGACACATGGTAGCATGAACGCTCAGCCTTCTCAGTGAGCAGGAAAACGGGTTAATTTGGGTCACCATCCGTGGAGAAGACCATGAAATTCCTACAAGTTCTGCTTCTGCTTTGCACATAAGCTTCATCTAAGGTAACAGTGCCTGTCAGTTTCAATAGCTACTTTACAGCACTACAGTGTTTAAGACCAGTACACCACAGATACATTTAAGAAATAAGTAATAATTCTTCCGAGGTAACATTTTCTTTAAAATTTCTCTGAAACTTCTCATGTTTTGCCAAAAGCTGGATGATGGCAAAACCCAAAATATTACCTTCTACTTTAAGATTCTTTTAATTCAGTATATTCTATGTTGAGTTGAACAAATAAACAAAGGAGAAAAGGAAAGAGAGGGGAAAAAAACCTGCACTGCTGGCTTCAGACTTGTAATGCAAGAACAAATAACAACAACAAAAAAAATTGCTACTTTGCTTTGCACAGAGGACAGCACCACAAAACAGATTTTGCAAATCATTTGTTTCAGTATTTTGAGGAGAGTCAAGGACTTAGCCCACAGTCAGCATTTTGTAACAATTCTATAGCTGTGTGTAACAAAATGTTTAATGTAGATGTTTTAAGTACAGGAAGAAAAATATTCAAAATTATGGATGCATTCATTCTACCTATTTTGAAATAGCATAATCAACCTAAGAAGCTGGTAGGAGTAATAAGGACATCATAAGAAGTAGTTGAGAAAGCAGAGAGAACATAGCAAGCTCAGACTTTATCATCTGAAGAAAGCTGCAGCACATATTCCTGGTGGACAATTTTCGTGCCCCTTTCCAGCAGCACGAACATATTACAGTGCAATTTTCTCATTTCTGGAGTCCCTCAAACAGCAAATAAACAACAGTTTATGCAGTCAAGAGAAACAGCCATTGAGTAAGGCCTCCCATTCTAGAATTTCATTTGAAGTATGATGCCCAAGGATTAATACAAGGATGGTGTTACTGAATCTGTCAGTGCAAATCAAGTTGCAGAACTAACAATAGTTGAAAGCAATAGCACAAAGCAAACAAAGAAAATTCATACAACTCTAGAGATGGACAGTCCTGAACTTTATCTTGCTCTTCTAAAATCTTTCGAAACAAAAAACACGTTGTTTTGTCTTTCCTGCAAGACATTGGCTTGGACTACTCTGCAGTCCAAGCCCTCATTCATAGATCACTTACAAATCCTCGGGAAAAGGAAATCCCTCTAAGTACCAAATAGTATCTCTAAGCAAAATTAATGTCCAGTGTAACACACACAGAGCAACTACAGTGAGCAAGGGTAGGCTGACAAGGATACCAACACCTGTGCTGGCTTTAGATATCCACATCCTTGCACACATCCTAAGCCTGTGCAGGTGCTTGAGTTTTTTCTTGAAGCTGAAATGTGTGGTGCCTGGCAAATTTTCCACTGCTTTGGACAGTAGCTTAATCTGAAACATTTTATTAAACATCTGTGCTCCCCAGGCCTTCTAACAAAAAGTGCAGCCATGGACGGACACCAGCTCATTCAATCTGACCCAAACCTATCCAGCTCTGAGTCTGCTCTGAATCATTCGCAATACAAATGATCTGCTGTAAAGCCAGACCTTTTGTCATTGCTCATCTACCATAACCTGTGGCCCACCCAGATTTCTGTTTCTAGCTAGGCAACTGTTTCCAATGGCAAAGTTACAACATTATAACGTACTGAATAACACTTTTCACTTGTCTCAGGTGATTTATGACTAATACTTTTGAACCTCTCTTCTCATAAATGGTGGAAATGGGAACTTTTAACTTTATTTTTCTTTTCTCTTAGAGTTAACAACACTGATACGTACAAAGAATGTCTGAACTGGTAAATAATTAGGACCTATTCAGAACAGCATGCATTTTCAGTTCAGACTATGAACCTTTTTAATGAGAAGAGAAAGCAGACGGTTAACTGCGTAGCTCCTGTCTGATTAGATGCAGATATCACTTAATGATTATGATAAAACCAGGGCTATGTTACGAGCAGTTGGGAAGAGAAGACAGCGGTCATTATGCACTAAGAGTGGTTTCAAGGAGATGCAAACTATTAGTTTTTTGGAACACCAAATATAAGCAGAGCAATATTCTTTGCCATATTAAATGGATATCTGAATGTTTTTTGCTACAGTCGAAAGCACTGCTTCAGAGCTATGCAAAAGAGAAGCGAATGAGAAAGAGCACATGAGAAACCTGAGGACAGTTTTCCTTTGGCTGGATCCCCCACATGCAGGAAGGAGATCAGCAGTATGACCCATCAAAAGCTTCATGCAACAGATTCATGAGACGACACACTAATAGATGTAGACAAGACATGGTTCCGTAATTTCAATAGCTGTTCCACATCACAATGAAGATCCAAGCGTTATTTGCTGTATAATCATAAAAGACATTTCCAGTCACAGAGAGGTCACTATTTAAGTAAACAAGACAGACAAAAGCTTGTGCAGGAATATTTATGTTCCCCTTACACAGCTAGGAACTGCAGCACTAACTGATGGAATCCATTTTAGTCCTAAAATATTATTCACATTACAACCTACACCAGGTCAAATCTATAAAGCAGCTTGCTTGGGTTGTGGTGCAAAATACTTAAATATTTTGGTGCACAATGCTTAAATCACAAATGTTACCTACTGAATGTCTGTTCACAGACCAAAGTGATTATGGCAGTGCACTGAAGTTCATGCTGCCATTCTGCATGGAGCTAGTGTAAAGTTTGCCCACAAAAGTAAATCCAAGTTGCAATTACACTTCCAAATAGAAGTATACCCAATCTCAGAAACTTGCCTGGTGTAGGAAATAAAAAGACTGCCATAAAAGCTAAGATCTGAACAAGGATATTTGAGTCTCTCAAGTCTACCCTTACTCTCTAGGGTCTTTTTAGGTGCCAAAGTTCATTCCTATATCAGTAAAATTCAGACTGCACTAATATCTCTGTGGTGATGGGATGTAGGAAGTGCATGAACTCTACAGCAGGAGAAACTCTTTTCCTTCCCTCAACACTCAGGACAGAAACAGCTTCACTGCCAAGAAAGCCACATAACACACATCAGAATGTCCATGTACTCTGGGTGCCTTGTCCCATGCGAGACCCAGCTCTGGATTTGTATGGCATTGAAATGGCAGGAGGAGAAGGACAACGCAAATTAACTTATCAGTGATTGATTTGGGCTTGGGCACTTGTACTCTTGTTCTTGGTTTGGCTAGGATAGGGTTAATTTTCACAAGAAGTTGGAAGGGGCCACAGCCAGAATAGCCAAACTGAACCAGCCAATGGGATACTCGATACCATACTGATGTCATGCCCAGTATATAAAACGAGGAGGGAGAGCTGACCAGGAGAAAGGTGTGTAGTTTGAAAGCAGGTGGCAGGTTCCAGGTGGTGAGCACTTGTATTTATATCACTAGCTTTGTATATAATTTCATTAGTATTCTTGTTATTACTGTTGATTCTTTTCTCATTGCATTGTTCTATTAAACTTTCCTCATCTCCACCCCTTGGTGTTTTACCTTTTCCTTCTGATTCTCTTTCCGATTCCACTGGGGTATGAGGGGTGGAGGATGAGTGAGCAAGTTGCCATGTGGTGCTTAGTTGCCAGATGGACCTAAACCTCAGCTCTTCATAATTCGGTGTTACTTCTAGACATGTTTTTTTAAGTTAACACACCCAATTAAAAGGCACCCCTTTTAAAAATAAGCTTCCTTTAAAAGATATTAAATCTCATGGCAGCTTGTTGATTAAACATTTAGCTTTGTGGAACCCATGAGCAAACAGTAGCAGCGAATTTCTGACACCAATATAGCCAACTTTCTCCAGAATAGCTACTGAACTACATCAGATGATAAATTCTGTCTCTCCAGTGATGACAACAAAGGCATTTGCCTGCACTCCACAAGGTGTGCCGCCCAGTGACAATCCTCTTTTGGTGGGACTCAGAAGCCCCTGGCCTCCTCCCTGCCAGCTCTGGAGCAGGAAACACACATTGTCTGAAATGTTGTTCACTGACAGCTAGCAAGAGCCATCTTGCAGAAATATTGTCAGCTTTAACCATTTATAGCACAGCCATTTAGTCGAAACATTTTGTTCCCAGTAGGGGACAGGGGTCAGTATCTCCCACCAGTATTTTGACAGCTAGTGAGATGTGAATATAGCTGGATAACACATTACAATTCTGCAGACTTATGCAAAGGGAGGAAATTTTACATTCAAAGACCAAAGGATTAAAAGACAGATTAAATTTTGATAAAGAATGAAAATACTTTTTTCAAATCTTCCCATCTTTGGATTTTAGCAAATTCAAATTCTCACTTTGGTTTTCTTTCTTTACTTTTCCTAAAGTAAAACATTCATTTTTAAAATCATCCTTAGAATCACAGAATAGTAGGGGTTGGAAGGGACCTCTGGAGATCATCTTGTCCAACCCCTCTGCTAAAGCAAGTTCACCTAAAGCAGGTGAAGATTTCTTAAATCATCGTATTTTCTTAAATTATGTAGGATGAGCTCTTTAAAGATATCCACAGTTCTTTAACTTCGGTTAATTTCTTTCTAATATCCACTCCACTAAGGTAAGCCACTAGAAAGCTTTACTTTTTCCTTCACACTTTTGTCAAAATCCTACATTAAATCAACAGGAGACAGACAGATCATCCACTCAACACATGGTTCAAGGAAATCAACATGGACATCTTCAGTTATATAAAAAATAGTTCTCCCGGGGTTAAGTCCCATCTTATTCCTTCTCATCTTACCCAGAGAGCTCTGGCTGAGAAATCTTCAGCCACACATACAAAACAACTATCCAAGGATGGCCATTAGGTCCCTGCATCGGAACTTCTCCCCAGAGCCACTTCTGATCTGCTGTCCGAGTGAGCTGCATATTATCTGCTCAGTTTGCCTGTGGATTTTCTGTGGATTTGTCAAATGGTGCCTTGTGAATATTATTCTACACACATGCCTCACATCTTCCACCTCCTTGCTCTCATTTCTTATCATGATACCAAGCAGTGGGATGTGTTTCCAGCATAGAGGGCAAGCATCTCCAACACCTCAGGCAAGCTCTCCTGTTCACCAGAAATAGCAAAATTCACTGAGGCTGAGCATTTACTTGTCCTTTCAGGGACACTGGGTCACATTCGATTCAGGACACACCTGCGACAGCCAGGAAGAATGCTGTCCATGTTTCTGGATGGAACTGCACTTGGACAGCACGGAAGGGAGCAAGTGCACGTGGAGGCAAAGGAGCTGCATTGTGTCCTCTCTCCATCTTTCCACAGGAATACCAATAATAGCAGCGACTTGTGTTCTAGAGGATCCTGCCAATTGTAGCAGAAATTTTCATTCAGACATTTTTACAGGGAGGGAGAAAGGGCCAAGTCTAGCTGGACTGAGATGAATTCAGGTGGCAGGCTTGAGTAATTTCAAATCCCAACTACATTTGATATTCAAGACTAGTCCACTAGATTTTATTGAAGCGGCATCAATTCCAGCTGGGTATGACAAACAGTGACCGGGACACTGAAGATTTGCATGCTTAGTTTTGAAGGCTATTATCCTTTGGGCATCTTGTACAGTCTGACTTAAATGAGCAGTAGTAAGCACATACAATCAAGACCTCTGTATTGATTTTGCAAAGCTGTTAAAAAAAACTAGAATCTCTTTATTCAATAAATATATTGTAAAATAAAGTGATTTAATAAGCAGTAACTTCAAGTAAATACACTGCTAAGCACCTTAGACCACACTTGCACTCAGCCAGAAGCCACACACAGCTTTTAGCTTCTTGTAAAGTCTCATGTGAAAGGGGATGGTAAGATACTCAACTGTCTCTGATGTAGGAGGAAAGAAGATAAATACAGTAAAACCAATTATTTTCCAGGTAGAATTTCCTCCAGTGTTTTCCAAATGGTGGCCAATGGTGACCTCATGCCTGCAACATCAGCCTGTACTTCAATGTATCTAGGTATAGCTGAAGGAAAAGAGCAGTTGGGTACTACCCATGTGTAGATATGCACTTGCAGTGATTTGAAGCTTACGCTACTTCACCTGAGAGGTAGAACAGTGCCCCTGTTCCTCCTATTTGAATGACTCATACTGAGGCAAGATCTTCTTTCAGACATGATCCTCTGCAGCCTCTACACAGTTCTGTGGATTTGTCAAAATCTATCGCTTTCTATAATGAAGTGATGCTGTGTGTGATACAGCATTCATGAACAATGCTTGAAGTTCAACCATACCTCTCACAATGGAAGAAAAGCTGTCCTGCAAGACCTGATGGATGAGGTATGCAACACAGCACTGGGATCTTTGCTGTCTGACCACACTGAAGCATACGTGAGCGTGTTTCAGAAATCAATATGGTGATTTAGTTAAATGGCAACGAGTTGCTGACATGGTCCTTAAGGAAACTGAGGTGCGCCTACACAAGCATATCTACTGCCAGCCCAACCTGCCTGAAGCAATTAGGCTGCTCTGAGATCACAAGACTCCTGGGAGAAGACAAGGGGAGGAAACTAATGACTGTAAGACAGACATAGGTAGTGTGAACTGTTATGTTAGATTGGGCTCCTTCATCTAGGTTGACCTTTCTTCTTACTGAGCACTGAATTTAGTCCCAAGATGGCCTTTAGCTGACTGACTTTACTACTGGCAAAGAAAATTCACAGGAGTGAGAACTCTGTCAGATCTTCTTAGGAAGCATGACAAATAATTTGGAATCAGCCTAAGTGAAAGGGGTGTATTAGTCTTCCCCATGGGAGGCATCAGCACAATATCAAATACAGAAAGGATGCATGTTTATAAAAATCAGGACGTTTGATTTAGCTAGTCCAGTTCGTTATTACGCTACTTGTTTTTATTCAAAATGGTGGCATTTACAGTGTTAAACGTTAAAAACACAGTACTCAGTAGTGACCAATGTTTGTGCCCCGTAGTATTCAGAGAGGACAGAAGCTCCTTCAGAGGGTTTGATGATTGGCAGCAATAACACATTCATTTATACTGCTTCTTTGTGTGAATGTAGCAGCTGGAGAAAGTCTTTGACTAGTGTTCTTGAGACTACAGATGCCAGAAGAGAAAAGCATGGTCATATAAGGAGGTTTGTTTTGCTGCACTACCAATATGGCCACGTTTTACTACAAGAATTAAAATAGTTCATAGAAAAAGAAATGCTATTCTCATTCCTTTGCACAAGACAAATGTATGCTCCTCCTTCTTCTTCTGAAGGTAAGGATTTCCAGTGGTTCCGCTTCGGAGGGCACAAGGAAATCTCTCCCTTCCTTTTCAATCTACATTAGCCATGTCCTGACCTCAAACTGCAATGGAAGAACAGTGTTTTTATGAGGTCCATTCCTTGTTTGATTTCTCTTCTGAAACTGCTAGCAGCCATGCTTCCCTTCGGGATGGCTTTTCTGAGGACTCCTCTGTGCTCTAGAATTTACAAAACTAGTGTTCTCTGCTATCCTTTAGTTTCCTCTTGCTTGTTTGGTGGTTTTAGACTTTTCTTGGGATCTTATCAATGTAGTCAAGTTAACCTAATGTAGCAAATGCTGTAACAGCCTGTAACTTGTGTGACCTCAAACAAAGCAGGAAAAAAAGGAATGTGATAGAGGTTATGTTGCCTATGCAGATGAGACACAGATGGTTTGACAGCACTGGCCATGCATTTGGGGAAGGTTATAGAGACAGGACCTGCTTTGCTGGTTTAAGTCACTAAGACCACAAGTGTTATTGCCAAAGGGGCTGTACCCAGCCTAACCTGTGAGATTAGGGTGTAAGGGGATGTTTTTCATATTTCTCTTTAATATTCTGACCACTTGAAAAGAAGAAACTAGTACCACTGTAACAGCTTTGCCTTACTTAGCACTGAAGATATTATTTCTCAATTGGACATTTTTAAATGACTCACAAGAAGCCCTACTGTGAACCTTTTAAATCTCTGAACAGAAAGGGGAAACCACAACACTACAGTAGTGGTGAAAAAGCTGCTGCAGAAATGCAATTCCACTAACTTTGCTGTTATGCACCTGTGCATCTTCAAATAGTGAGATTTTAAAGTTACCTTGATGAAAATAATTAAATACATCACTTATTCTAAAACTTACTGAAAAACAGACTAAGTATCATTTAACCATCCCATTGCCAATCTTCTGGAATTGTTCCAGGATCATCTGAATAGGTACTAGAGCTGAGCTGAAAATACTGAATATCCTAATAACTTGACTGGCCCATCCGGTATGGTCCCACTTTGTCCCTCAGCCTCAGACTGAGAAAGAAAGGAGTCATTTGGGAGAACTGAAAGTTTGTGAGGAGGTGAGAAGAAAGAATGAATGTCTGACAAGTGCTAGAAAGTGTCTCAAAGAAATGGACGAGAAGAGGCTGATAAAACGAAAAAGGTTGCCTTGTATTACAGACCATCATGTGTAGTAAGATTTGCATCAGCCTCAGGGCAAAATGGACTCAAACTACAAGCAGAAGGCTCAACTGGTTGTTACACCAGGTATACAACTTGGTTGCTCTTAGCTACCAGAGTTAATTTTTATACTATTAGAAATGACACAAAACCCTCAAAGAGAAAATACACTTTGTTCTTAAGCTACCTGTCTTCCGACAATTTTCTTTAAGGTATTTTTAAATCCCAGTAAGCAAAAAAACCCACAAAACTACAGCTCGTGCTCTCTCCTATGAGCATCAGTGACTTTCTAATTTCCATTTATTATTACAAAAATGTATAATAGTACACTGAACACAAGCACTGATATTGTCCATTTCCTCCTAAAAACAACAGTTTTCAACATTTGGTTAGCTTACAAGTTCACTTGAGCAGGTTTAAAAAACAAGGACTTGACATGGATTAGATGCCAGCTAAATTCAAAGGTCTTCTGATATATATTATTGCAGTCCTGCCAAAGTCACCAATACCAATTTAGCCTATCAGATAACAGAGCCTTTAATACTCTTAATAGTGCCAGCTGATGACAACTGACCTACAGTTACCTGGTTTTAATTTAACTGTTCCAAAAAAATCTCTCTAACTTGACTCTGATATGCATAACACGAATGAGAGAGGTCCTGACAGTAGCACACTCTACTGCTTCTTGGAGTACGAGTGAATCATCACCCCTGCTGGTGACAGGTATACCAATCTAGCCTGACTTCAGAAACAGGACTTCTTGTTTCCATACATATGCCTTATGAGTGCAAGGCTTCTGCTACTAGTGGATCATATTAATCCTATCATAATCTTATTACTCTGCTCTATTGGTATTTGAAAAACCTAACACTAAGTAATGACACCAGTGTGCATTAACTGAATAAAACAATTTCTGTACATCACAATCATCAACTCTTTGTATTAGCAGTCAAAGCAACAGCAGAAATAAATCTATCTGAAGCTATATTATGACATTGTAATATTTGTGATGTCATACAAGTATAATAAGGAATACAAGAGAACCATTTGCCACTTGCATTTTTCTTAGTAAATATTACTTCTGCTTAAGCTTGTAAACATTGCAGTTGAAAACCAAAGCTACAGTATAAAGTCCAAAAGCCTTTGGTTTTTCGCACACAGTCCCAAGCACAATGCAAAACAACAGATTGCCCTGCTTTATCATACTACTGTTTTTTTCTCAGGCATTTCTTAAAAAACACACAGCTTACATGTCTAAGTTTATTCTGTGTCTAGGGCTAAACTATAGCAGTTGCTCTATCACCTGATGACACTTCCCCAGCAAGGAAGGGGGATCAGGAAAAGGAGAGAGGACCTACGGGTTGAAATGAAAAGCAATTCCATGAAACAGCTGAACTACTATCAAATACCAATATGAAGTACACAAAAGTTATACTCAGCCCAGCAAATGTACGGTGATCACAATAAATGAGAAAGCAGTCCTCAGGAGAAGGAAAAAGAGCAGAGTAAGCAGGAGCCCGTGCAAGAGACACACACTCCCCTCCAGCAAACTTCCCCCTGTTTAATGAGGGAGATGCTTATGATACGGGATACAGCTGTGAGCCAGCTGAGCTGACTGACTCAGAGCTGCTAATGGCCTGCTGACCACAGCTGGCCTAGGGTTCCGTCCCAGCAAAACCAGGACACTATACCTGGAATCCCAGTTTACTGCTCTGCAATGACTTAGAAAAACTAGCCTTTTAGTAACTAAGTGTTATATGATCTATGTAATCACAGGTTTAGCCAACAGACTGCCGTAGGACAAATTAAATTTTACTACAATACACTTCCGCTTAGAAAAAAGTGTTACATTTCACAGAAGCCACATGAAGAATTTTTTTTCTAAAAAAAAAAATCAGGATAGGTTTTCATGGTAGAAACCACTGGTGAGTTTTCACAGCAGTTACTAGAACCGTGCCAGTAACTTCGCCACAGAATTTAGCCCAGAATTTCTAATTATCACAATAACTTTTGGGTAGTGTTAAGGAACACTAGCTGACAAAATCTGTTCTTATGAATGCTGAAGCCTCTGCAGGCTTCTAATATTCTGGTTAAGTGTATAATTTCACTACTAGAAAAAGTTTAGAATATCAACTGACATATTTTGGAGGCAAGAACTGGGACATAAAAATGGAGTTTTCTCTTAAAATGAACAGAAAAACCTCTACTTCTTTCAAAAGTTAAGTTACACAGTCTTTCAGAAGAGACTGAAAAAATGAAATTACTTTCTTTTGGTTCCCTCCACCTCCTAACTTCTGAGGGAAACAACTAAGCTTTAAGAAAACATTAACTTCTGAGAGTCTGGAGGGTAGGATTTCGTTTTGGTTTTGTTTGCATGTTCCACAGAGAGCATACTTCTTTCTCTACACTCATTCAATTTGTCATCTGTCTGTAGACAGAATCGGCTGCAGTTTACAGCTCAC